>NC_133756.1:124181468-124433968 GCF_036562045.2 Rhinolophus sinicus
GCGTAGCTACCGTGATCCCTGAGATCCATGAGAACATTACTAATTTCACAAAAACCCTTTTGTTCATAATCATTGGGTAGCTCAGAGGATGGCAGATTGCAGCAAATCGGTCATAAGCCATTGCCCCCAGGAGAAAACATTCAGTCCCACCAAAAAGAAGTAGGAAATACATCTGTGCAAAACAGCCTGCAAAAGTAATCGATGTTTTCTCAGTGGTGAGGACCACCAGCGTTTCAGGCATAACAACTGCATTGAAAGTCACATCCACCACAGACAAGTTCAAGAGAAACAGGTACATGGGAACATGGAGGCTCTGTTCCAGGGAGATGATGACTATAATAATGGCATTTCCTATCAGAGTCACCACATAAATAACCAAGAAAACCCCAAAGAGCTGCTCTTGGAGTTCAGGAAAATTAGAAAAACCCAAGAGGATGAATTCAACCACAGAGCTTTGGTTTTGCCTTTTCATTTCAGTAGTGGAGCATGTATTATTTTTATGGACATTGTATGTTAATTATGAAGTCACCATCCAATAGCTGAGAGTTCGAGTCTGAAATTCTTGGCGGAAGATGAAATGATTAGCTCATTTTGACAGATCTTCAAGTTGGCAGTTTAGAGAATGGTATAGTAAATCTTTGGTATAGTAAATCTTTCAATTACAGATGAAGAAGTGAAGAATTTTGGCCCAGATCTTGTTTTAAAAGTATAAAATAACAGCAGATGTTTTCTGGCAACTTTTTTGCTAGGTTGAAAATTAATCCTATTCTTAAAACATATACAATATTATATTAGTTACAAATCCATTGTCCATTACATTGATATGTACATTCTTTTAAATTATATGTTCATATGTGAATTTTCAAATAAACAAATAGCAAAAAAGTCCAGAAAAAAATTATAATTTATAATTCAAAATTAAAACAATTTTGAATATTTATTATAAATGCCAAAGTTCAAAATGCATTTATAGTATTTTGTTAAAAATGAAATACGTGACTAGTGTACCC
Organism: Rhinolophus sinicus; assembly: GCF_036562045.2. Taxonomy (NCBI): domain Eukaryota; kingdom Metazoa; phylum Chordata; class Mammalia; order Chiroptera; family Rhinolophidae; genus Rhinolophus; species Rhinolophus sinicus. The sequence goes on from NC_133756.1 coordinate 124,182,479, forward strand.
AGAAAAATACAGGAACACTCAAAAGCAGTTGAATTTTAGATGCACTTATCTCAATCAAGGTAAGTAAATTGCTTCAAGCATACTGATTTCTGGTTACAGTGTATCTGACTAATTATTTGAAATTTACCTGAATGAGAAACTTTAGAGGTCAGTCAGTTCTCTGTAGTCCATCTTTGTGACCATAAGTGGCTTTCAAGGCTATAGAAAATACCATTTTTGGTTATCCTGACCCTGTGGTTTAAACAGTCTCCCTCTCCCCCCACCACCCCTCTCACACACTAGGAAGTTTTTTTAACCATTAACCATTCAAGAACACTGGTTGAGCACCTACCAAGTGTGTCCCTGAGGGGACACGTGGGAGCCATAAACTAAGCAAAGATGTCTTCCTTCCCTAGCCACACAGTGTAAAATAGCAACCTTTACTCCCTGCCTCTGACTCCCATCTCCCTGGTTTATTTTTGCCATTACGCTCATCACCAACTGAAATAATGCATGTTTATTTGGGTTTTATGCTTATTGTCTAACTCCCCCTTCTGGAATGTAAGCTCCAGGAGGACAGGAACTTTGTTCAGTTCTTTGCTGTAGTCTCAGTGCCTAAAACAGACAAATGACATAACAGATGCTAAACCAACATTTATTGAATAGATAGAGAAATACTAAAATGAGGAAAACCCAGACTCTGCCCTTAAGGAATATAGTGTCTGAAGAAAAAAATAAAGTACAAGAGAATCGAGGGCCCCACAATTAATCCATAGCTTTTGTGGAATTTTGAGGCCCCCTATAGGATTGGGAATATCATCAGATTGAGGAACCGGGCTCTTACCCTGACTCTGCCACTACCTTGAAGAGGAGTGTCTGCCTCTCCCTGCACTTACCAACTCTCCCCTGTATGGTTGGTAACAGGAAAACAACCCTGGACATCTCTTCCGCTCTTACATGGGTGCTTCTCTGATTTGTTCATAGAAAACTGCAAGCTGCTGGGCTTCCCCTCCACTCATATGACAGCCAGGCTGAAGGGGGCCTGGAATAGTGGTGGGCAGCCACGTAGGAGGCACACATGCTGCCTGAGTCCTTGGGGCCAGCCACTCCCAAGCAGAGCTAATCGGCTTCCCCCCAGTCCAGATGCTCTTCCAAAGCCCCTCTCTGGGCAGAACACCTCATTTCTCTCCTCTTCTTCTCCCTCGCCACCCAGACCTACTCCCCCTGTCCCCAGCATCCTATTCACTGTCAGGCCCATGGATCTTTCAAATCTGGAGTCCCTTTGGCCTCAGAAAGTTCATCTCAACTGACACTGCTCTAGCTCACTACCTCTTTTCCTCCCCTTCAGCCTCCGTCCGTCGTTAAATGGTCTCTTGACTGACTTCTCCAATGTCTCCCTCATACCTCTGCCCAAATAATATCATCCTCCCTCCCAGAATCTTCAGGGTCTCCTCTTATCTGTGCAACAAAATGCCCACTTCTCAGGCTGGCATTTAGGGAAAACCAGAGTGGGAACAGTGCTCTAGAAATTTACAGAGGGAAAAATTACTCCTGAATGGAGACGGAGAGTGAAAACTCATAATCACAGGGTGTCATGGACAGAAAGGAGGAAGGCTGACTTGCTCAAATCAAAGGTATTCAGTGACGTCTGAGCACCAGAATGGAGGCCTACTGGTCTTTCTATGATGCTTGAAAACCAGCAGAATTTCCCAGTGGGACATGAGGAAGACAACGTTAGCAGAGAGTAAAAGGCAAGTTGATTTAGTGAGTTTGGCCATAGTGATATATTAAAATCAAATATCTGTATTAACTTTAATAATTATATTTTAGATGTCAAAAAATCTTCTAAAATTAGTATAGACTCTGCAGGGAAAAAAAACATTTAAGTTCCATTTCTAATAGACAAAGTATATATATTAAGTTTCAAGTATATAAAAAATAACTTTTAAAAATATGGTAATTTAGAGTATCCTATTAAAAATAGGCTTCAGGGGGCTGATAAAGTTATGGAACAAATCTCAATTGCTGACTTCATGAGAAATTTAAAAACAACCACCACAACCTGAATGCTCCATCTTTTCCCTTTAACATGCACTGCACTGAAGCTGACCTAACTCACTGACGTGTGCTTCTGGCTCTAGTGCTAACTCTCTGTGTGATTTCGGGCAAATCACTCCCTCTTCTGGGTTTCATCCTTCTACATGACTGGCCTTATTTCTGAACACCTCCCAGCCCCACTACAAACCTCTAGGAATTGTTAATTAGTGCAAGCAAACAACTACTAGTTCTAACCGTTATCCAAATGATTGAATACGTGAACATGAAACAGGTAGTTGGCTCTTACCTGAGCACTGAGCTGTCACTTGATAGGCATCTCCAGTTATCAATAAGAACTATAAATGGAAACCCACTAACAGGTACATAAGCAGAACCTGACCTATTTATTGACTGCCTCTAATTTTCATTCCATTTAATAAGATATTTCACTTCTTCAGTTAAAAAAAAATCTCTCCCCTAAACTCAGTTCAGTGAGTCAATGGACTGATTTTATAACACTATGTGGCATTGAATTGTCTGCCTTGGGAGAATCCATCTCTGGAGAACTTACACTTAATTTATGTAGACTTTCCCATGTGGACATAAGAAAGCTCAACTGCACAAACTTGGAGCAACACTTTTTCAGGTTTCTACAGGGAATAAACACCTCTTGTCAAGAGACTTAATTCCACCATGGCCTCCCCCATTAAGAAATGAAAGCAGAGGCTGAGTGAAAGTTAGTAAATAGGCAGAGTGAAGAAGGGAGAAAGGGATGAGGCTGTGAGCAAATGTAAGCTGATCTAGATGGAAGGTCTAATTGCATGGGGTAAACAGTCTCTGCAATGATAGGAAACACATCGAGGCAAGTTGATTGCAGTTACTTTGTGGAAAGCCTAGATATCATTACTAAAATGTTTTATGTTTTCTAGTGGAAATATGGAAACTGAAAATTTGGTGTGGGGAGGAGTCATTTCATTCAGATGATTTTATAGTTGGAGCTTTTTAACTTGAAGTCAAAAACATCTAGCTCTACGACTGAGCAAATAGGTAACTTCTCTGGCTAAAATAAAGATAATGTTGTTAATCTCGCAGGGATTGTGTAAGAACTAGGGGACTCAGAGTTCCGTGTGTACTGAACAGTCAGTGAGACCACGGACTCAGTCCCAGCAGAATGCAGGGGTGCGTGAGTCTGCAGGCGTGGCTTTATCCAGAACTCGGATGATGTAACCAGGACCTGGGTTCCCTTTCTCTGTTTCTCGTTTCTGCTTTCCTAGAGTAGGTTCCATTCTCAAGGAAGTTTTCCCCTCCTAAAGGCACCTGGCTGCCAATAACACTTAGGGATACATTCTCTCTAATCTGTGTCTTGTGGACATACCAGTTATCCTGTGGGGAAACAGGTTCTCATTCACCAAAACCAATCAAAGGACTCCTCCCATATTGTTCACTGTAGTAAGATCACATACAAAACCATAAACCAGATCCTACGACTGTGACTAAATGGGAAATGCTGCCTAACGTGCACTTTTCATGGTCCCCCCCTCATAATTTGGACTAGCATCTATCTCAACTATGCATATCTAAAAAGGTTTAATCAAAAAAATTACCCAAGAACAATGAAGGTACTGTTGGCAGGGGAAGGAGGCAATGAATGAAGGCGAGTCAACACTCAAATGTCCCTATACATACGAGAAAACACATTGTCTACATTAAATTATTGTATGGATACAGGAGAAAGATGAAAGCTTTCAACTAATCAAATTAATTGTTGTGGCAAGACAGGCTGGAAGGACATAAAGGGAGGTGTTGAGCCTTCCTTACACAAACTTAGGGGCATGGCAGTGTGACCTAGAAAGTGTGGGCAGGTGGCCTAGGCCGTGAAACTCAGGCCTGGCCAATCAGAGAAGTTCATCTTCCAGACCACAGAGATTATTCAAGACTTGGCACGTACCCAGGATCAGGTCAGAACCCTCCCCCAACTTCCCTGCGAGAGCTGTCAGTAAAGACTCTTTTCTTCCTTTGGAATTATTGATGGTAAGAATGGTTTAAATTGAAGCCCCTTATGGCCATTTCTCTGACACGTAAGGTTCACTTTCTGAAAAAAAGAGCAAAAGGTAACTATAAAAAGAACGACAGGAACGAGAGTGGAACCCCTGACGACATTGTCAGAAAGAGCCAGACGTACCTAGAACTACAAGTCATTTTTTTTTTCTTTAAATGAATACAGTAAGTCATTTAATTTTTGCTTAAGTTAGTTTGTATTGAATGTGAATCTTAAGGAAAATGATGTCTAAACCTCCACTGGATGGTAGATCCACTTTTTTTAATAGACCTCCTTGGCCCCAAGAAAATCCAGCAATATGGCTGGGTACCTGTTTCATTGTTCCCAAATTCTCTATGATATTCAGGAGTTGGTCTGCTGAAGACATCCAACCTCTTTAGGGGGCACCGCAGCCTAGCTCAGTGGGTATACCAACCAGCTTCTTCAGTAATTCAGTACAAATTGCTCTTTAAATAAGTACATGCACACACATACTGTTTCTTACATATTCTATATGAACATGCAATCTTTGTGTTCAACATGCTATATATATAGTTACCAAATATATGGCTGCCAAACTTCCTATGAGAAGAGTTACGATAATTGGTGTAGTGATGTACCAACTTGACCTCCCAGGTCTGAATTCCCTTGGAATCAGGTGTCTGGGCACAGCAAGCAAATTGCTGGGATTGGTATACATGGAAACAACTTGTGAGGAGCATGACAACAATAAAAATGCATGAGAAGCAAAAAGAGAAGTGTCTGTAACTTTCTTTGTGGCACTGAGAGTCCAAGGCAACATCAGCGCACTCGGCTCCCCGGAGCCAACAGTGACTGTTGGGGTAGGGGCAGGTTTGCGGTGCCTGCACCAAGCCTGAGGGCATCTACAACTGTGGGCGGAGGGGTGGGAACCCAGCCATGAATGGGGCTCCTGACTGAACTTGTTTCTTCATCTATGAAATGAGGGTTGGGCACTGACCACACATAGGTCTATAATTACTTTTCCTCTTCTTTTTTATACAGAGGGAACCGAGGCAGAAAATGAGACTATGAGTTAGCACTTGGAGCTGACTGATCTTTCCAAAACCAAAAGTCAGTTAATGGTACAGCTGGGACAACAGTGGCATGTTATTAGCAAAGAGGTAAGTCAAGTCACAGTAGAGCTTCTAAGACCAAAGGTCTGTGACAAGCCATGGCTCCTTTCCAACATGGAAATTCTAGAAGTTTCTAGAAAGATGGTCAGCTACTATTTATTTAAGCAGCAATTGATCACAAATATAGAGTCAAAGGGACATTCCATTATACCACAGTACAGTATTTCCTTTAAAAGTTGACATTGATATGGTTCACTTTATCCAATCTTATAGAGTGAGCACAATCCACATTTTATTATATTAAGTTTATTTTATAGAAAACAATCAAATGTCAGGGGTTCACGCCAAATGTGAGGCGTTCATGCTTGGTTACTGATAACCACATATAAGAGGAGCTCCTGAAATAAGACTACGCTATAGAAAGTTACAGACAGCCTAGGGGTGCTAAATAACTGTACTTGAGCCATTGTCTTCTGATCCTCTGTCTGCTTCCTTCCACTCCTAGTGCCCATTAGTCTAATCTCAGGTCTCTGCATTCCTTTCTACTCTGTCTTCCCCACTCTCCTGTCCCTCCACCCCACCGTCCTCCCTCAGCTCTGGTGTCCCCATTTCTGTGCTTCCCATCCCACCACTCGCACCTTCCTTGTCTCTAGTTCCTCTGCCTTCTGTCCTTCTGCCTTCTCCATTAGAAGCCTTTTTGTGTCCCTGCTCTATTACCTTTGTCCTCAATTGGACGTTTTTGCTGCTCTTTCTATTACTCAAGCTGGTTTTGACAGATAATGAGTTCTTGCTGCAGGAGTTCTTTTCATTTGAATGTCTCACCCTAAGCTCTGCACCACTTATCTGAACACTCCTTACCAGATTCTTTATTTTAGAGTCATATAGGGAGAATTCCAAATCCCAGGGCCTGTTATGCTTTATAGAGCTCATCAGTTCTTTGAAATTCTTCAGATCCTGACTTATCAATGGGGAAATTTTGAAGCAGAACTTTAGCTCAAAGTTCGAGGAGCTCTCTTTTTTTGATATGTCCAATAAAAACTGCATACTGAGGGTCATCTCTTCATTCCCCGCCTCCTGCTTTTCATCCAGCAGCCTGTTCACTTCTCTGAGGGACTCTTCCCCCAGCTGGCCCTGGTCCTCTTTTACCAGGTAGGACATGGCATGGAAAAATTCCTGGAAGCTAATGTGGCGGAAGCTGTAGAACTTCTTGATGTTAAGTCCCTCTTGGTAATCGATGCTGCTCAGGAAAGCAGCAAGGCTGGGCCCATCTAAATTGTGCTTCCTGAGCTCAGCTTCTTCAAACAGGAACCTCTGGTGTTGGATCCCCTCAGCTGCCAGGGAGCACAGACCTCTCAGAACCATGCGTCGGGTGAGCTCGGAGCAGCCCTCCTTGTCATTGGGCGGCAGGAAGGTGGAGACATAGGCCATGAAGATGTCAGTGCTGTTACTGGGAGACTCTGAGAGCACTCCGCCCCTCTCCATCTGCCCCTTCAGCCAGGAGCAGACCACCCAGCAAATGCCTGGAATCTGACATGCTTTGGAGAGAACGTCACTTCCTTGTACAATGTCAGTGGCATTTTTGATTTGCTCCTCATCTGTGAAATAGGATCTGAAATACTTCATCCTCTCATTTTCAGAGAAGCCTAGGATGTGGACGTGGCGCGGTTGCTTCAGCAAGGCCTCCAGGTTCCGCAAAGCCAGGGGCCGAGTTGTGATGAGAAGAGAGCATGTGGGCAGCACCTCTCTCCTAATTAGACGGTGCAGCATGTCCTCTATGGGAGTGGGCCCTGGCCTCTTCAGCCTCTCCGCAAAGGACCGCTGCAGCTCATCGTAGCCGTCCAGGATGAACAGGAGCCTCTCTGGCTGCTGCCTCCGAATCTCTGCGACAGGCGCTTTATTGTCCCCACAGCACCAGATAAGGAGCTGGTCCAATGTGCTCTCCGGCAGCAGGACCACTTCTCTGCAGCTCACATAAAATACATAATCAAACTGGCCTGGGTACAGGGTTCCAGTGGCCCAGTCCAGCACCATTTTTCTGGCCAGTGTTGTCTTTCCAGTGCCAGCGGACCCCTGTATCACCACTGTGGGTGGGCCTTGGTCAGGCCCTTCCCTTGGAGCAAATAGATCTTCCACCTTCAGCTCCTCCTCCAGGGTGGGGCTCCCAGGGCTGGGCTTGGCCACCAGGAGCAGCTGGTTGTACCGGTGGTTGACGCCCTCTTCTTGCCTCTCCTCTAGGCAGCGCACGTGCTCTCGGTATATTTCTCTGTAATCTGAGTCAGACAGTGGGATATTAGGTAGTGAAATACGAATGAAAAAGAACAAAATGGCCCGTCGAACTCTGGACTCTGCTCTTCATCTTCTATGCTCTCTAACTTATATCTCCCTGAAAGTTGTAATTCTAGCTTCATGGGGAGGGACCACTGTACATGTGTATGAGTGTGTGCATGTCTGTGTCTGTGTGTGCGCGCACGCATGTGCATGTGTAATGTTCATGTGCACATCTATATAAGTGCAAGGGTACGTTTAGCATGTGTGACTATCTGTGGGAAGGGAGTGAAGGTTGGTATCCATGCGTGCTTGTGGGAGTGTCCTTATGGAAGCTTGTGTACTTTTGTGTAGAGAAGGCATGGCAGCGTGCATCAGCAAGTATGTGTAAGAATATGTGTGTGTGCAAAAGTCTCTATGCGTGAATATCTGAGTATTCACATAAACTGTCCCCATTTAAAATGGTGAGAACGGAGACGACAAAGGAAAGGTGAAGCCATAGGAGCCTGTTCTAAGTAAAGGTCGAGCCAGATGCTGTAAAGATAAACCAGCTTCTGTGTAAGAGCCACAGCTCTGAGTCTATGGAACCTCCCATCTCTATGTCGGAGGAGCCGATGGAGGGGGCACCGGCACCAACAGACCCTCTGTTCTCTTCAGTGCCCCACGAGAAGGGACAAGAGGCCACTTAGGCTCCACGCCCACCCTCTAGAGTGCCATCAGTCCACCAGTTCCTCAAGAGAGCAGGGTGCTGGAGCAGGCTATCCTCTCTGAGAAGCTGCCGGAACTGCCTGCCACAGAGCAGCGAGGGAAATGTCTCACCCCCACGCCCTGATGCCATGTCTCTGGTTACAGAAACCCCTTCACCAGCATCATCCCCAATCTCTAAGCCCCTTTCTTCATACTCCCCCTTCTCTGGCACTAAACCTGAAGATGGGGGTGGGCATTATGGCCATAAGATACCCTAATCTTTCCATAAATAAATCCCCACCTGGGCCCAGGCCCTTCACCCCACAGTTGTCAAGAGTGTTTAACTGGAGACCACGAGGACCCTCAGGCACTGGGGTTTCCAGGCAAGGGCAAAAGACAAGAGTGAAAGAAGGCGTAAATGACAGGCATGGGAGTTTCTGGAAATGGCATGGGGGAGGGGAAGTCCCAGTGCCACCCTGACCTCCCCTTGTCCGCTGCTGTACTCACCATTTAGACAAAAAGAACTGAGCTGGTCCACGAGTTCTAGCAGGTTCATGACCCTCAGGACATTGAGCACCACTTTCAGAGCGTCCTGTGCTCCGTACATCAGAATCAGCCGAGAAGCCAAATCCACCCGACTCAGGCCCTCCAGCTCTCCACGGGCCAGCCCCTGGCCCTTAAGCAGGGTTCTATCCAGTAAGTGGAATTTTAATATCTTGAAGTTGTTTTCCTCAAGGTCACGCAAGGCCCAGAGCAATGCGTCCCGTGCGTTGCCAGCCAGAGCCATAGTATTTGGAGTGAAGGCTCAAGTTCAGACCTGTGACCTAGAGAATGAGGGATAAGAGGAAAGGAGAGGAGAGGTTCGCTGCTGAGGGAACTACAGCCTGACGGTACCTCAGTGTGCCCCGCTTTCTGGCTGCTCAGCAAGCTGCTGAGCGCAAGGCAGGGAGTGATGACATACGTGCCAAGTTCCAAGGAAGGTAAGTGGATGAGACAGCAGGAGGTATTCCTCGTCAGTCCCTGCTGTGCCTCTTTTCCAGCAGATGTGTGCTGTGTGGCAGATAGAAAGAAGTGAGGTATGTGGGTGTGTTGATCTGTATTTATTTTGTCTATCTCCTCCCTTCCTCCCACACAGTGTTTATCAAGCCCTGTCTTCCTCCTCAGACAGTTTGTGTTAAGAAAAAAATATATTGCGGGACTGCTGAAGTACGGCAAAAAGGTTAAAACCCTACAGTCATCAGCCCATTGGCCCTCATACATCAGCCTCATGTACTCATTCACACACAGCATTTCAAAGCTGGAAGTCTTCTCATTCCGATAAAGAGACAAGTTCAAATCATGATTTTTTAAAAAAAGCTGATTTTGTGCTGGGTGATTTACATATATTATCCCTTTTGATCATCACAGAAACTGTCTTGGGGATCCCTCCAGATGAGAAATTTGACAGAGAAAACTGGTTTTCCAGAATTTTCCAGAGCTAGACCAGTGGGCATAAATTCAGAATTTAAATCCTGGTCAATGACCTGGGTAAACAGAAAGAGATGAAAAGACAAAGACATAGTAGACAAGCAGAGAAATCAGGTCGTTGCACTAAATGCTACCTGAAACTAGAACGATTTGTAGAGGATAAAGCAGAAGAGAAAGGAGAACAGGGTCTTGAGTTGTGTTTAAGATACAGAACTAAATATTGGCAGATTGGCCACCCTCAGAAGAAGAAAAGCAACAACTGATTGAAAGCTTTCAGAGTCCAGAATTACACCTGGGATCTAAAGCCACTGGGGAATCCATCTTGGTAGTAAAATATCTGAGAGTCAGCAAAAGGTGTTTGGGAATGGGGAGAGTTACTGAGATTCAAATATCAGCATTTTGACTGCATACCAAAAGGAGAGAGAAAATATTAAAAATATGTTTGTTAGGATACAGAGACTTTGGCTGCAAGTTTGTAAACGCAGGCCAGTTGATGCAGGAGCAGTTTACAATAAAGCCTCAGGCTGCCCTGTGAATCTCCTGTTGTGAGAGCTAATTCAGGTAAGAACAAGAAAAGAGAGCACTAGAGCCTGCCAAGAAGTGCAGTCAAGGTGGTTCAGTCGGGTTAGGCTGGGAAAGCTGGAAGGGAGGCCGAGCCGATGAGCTTCCTGCTGCAGGAGCCCGACAAATAGGTCCTGGGAACTGAACTGAAACAAATCCCTTTTTCTGATCAGACAGCTTCCCAAGCCAGGCCTGGGTCCACTTAACCCAAACCCATAGTTTGCTCTGCTTGGTGATGTTGGTATTAAAAGGCTGGGTGCGACTACCCAGACACCCTCTGATACCCAGCAGGCCCTAGGACATGTGGGGCTAGGACAGATGAAGACCCCCAGAGCAGCAGAGAAACACAAACACCCACACATTCCCTCGGACTGTCAGTGGATGGACACTGCTCACCAAACGAGAACTTGACCTCATTCCTCCACATACTGAAGTTGAAAAACAAGGGAGGAGCCGAAGGGATAAACTCTTCTGTCACCAAGAGAAAAGAGGCCCAGCACACCCTCCATCTCCCTCTCTGAAACACCAGCCCTTTTCTACAACCTGACTCCAGGCCAAGCTGGGGCTACTTGACTCGTGAGACAAAGGAATGGGGGCACTGTCACCACCACATCCTCAGCCATGGCCTCCTTTCTTTTAGTTGTTGAAAGCACTAGAAGATATGCACCACCAAAGTGAAAAAGGAGGAAGTCAGAAGCTCCACGAAACAAGGAGCCAAACAGTCCTTGAAGGCCTGGTCAGAGGGCCTGTAGCACTGACTGCGCAGGAAACCCTGACAGCGGAATGGGGTTCTCAGAAAGACTGTCTCCAAGGAAAACAAGGATTGACCAATTAGCTGGTGCCACTGGCCTTCAGAAAGATCCTACCGACAGGCTATTAGACGGTATGGGAAAAACTAACAACACCAAGAAAACTCAACAAATGAAAGTAAAACGAGGAAATTACTAGCTCTAGAAAAAAAACATGACAAAGGACAACAAAAAAGAAAGTCAGAAGTTTACATAATAGTTAACCACAACATTCAGATGTGAATGATGTTTGCATAGAAATAATAACGTGACCACTGAATATTTACCTAGCTAAAATGGAAAATATAACCATACTGGAAGGATTCGGTAGTAGTGGAAAGAAAGCACTGGCATAGGAAGTCCACAGATAATGCCTACAATGGGTGAATCAAAAGGTAGCAGTATACATGCATTTACAAGTGCAGAGATGTAAGAAGAAACAGTTTAAAATCTAAGGTAGCTATTTGGGGGTAGTGGGGGAAGGGGGTGGACCAGAAAACTACTGTATTTGAAGCATAAGCTTTTTAATGCTAATTGACTTTTTAAACTATGAGCATGTGTCACTTGATAAAATAAAAATTAACAATGAAAGGATAGAAGGTAAAGAAATGGAGTTAACACACATTGATGCAAAAAGAAAAAAAACGCATATATAGACAAATATTTCAAGAAGTTTGGCAACAAAAGGAATTGGTGATTTTGAGGTGATGAGGAATTAAGTCACGGTTTTGTTTGTTTTTAACATGGGAGAGGGTGGCAAATGCTGACCAAAAATATGAAAAATCCAACAGAAAGGTCAAGTTAGAAACGCTAGAGGGAGAGAGAAGTACTAGAGGAGACGATTGAGAGTGTGGATTGGGATAGAATTCAAAGCCTTTGGCAGGAGGATGGACGGAACAGCCTCCATTCATGCCCGAGGAAAGTGAGAGACATTGTTTGGCAGAGCAAGGTAGGTGTACGGGGTTTGTGGTCAGAAGATGAGGATAATCATGTCTGGCGGTCCCTATATCCTGCACAAAGGATGAGTAAGAGCATCCCTTAAGGGTGGAGGACTGGCTTGGGAGGGCTGTGAGGTGGTTCTCTCCCAGGTACCTTTCCTCCCACTCCAGGGCCCCCAGTGCCCATTGCTCAAGCAAGTTCTCCCAGAGTCCAGGAAAACAGGCAGGAATGGGAATTGTCCCAGAGCCTTAACCAAACTGTGGCTAGAGACAAGCAAGACAGCAAAGAACCAAGCCCAAGAGACCAAGATGGGAAAATGGAGTGAGACACAGCCACGTAGACCATGTGACAGAAGACACGAGTAAAGCCACTTACTGTGAAGACTTTCAGGTCTGCCTCCCCTAGAAGGCTCCAGGTCTGGAGATCACAGGGCCAGGGACTGAGAATCACACCTAAAGGAAGTAGAAATGATATGCAAAAGCACCGATATTAATTGGAGGCTAGAGGCAGGAAATGAAATGAAACCTCCCTCCCTATTAACCCTGGCCTGGCTGTGGGCAGAACTGACAACTGGTATAACAGTCCCAAAAAGGGAAGAGGTGGAGACAAAAGAAACAGAGACCAAGGATGGAAACAGTCAGTTAAGAGATACAAAGAGGCACAAGAGAGAAATGAGCAGACAAAACAAAGTCAGAGAGAAACAGAGACAGACAGATGAAGCTAGCTGATGGGTATGGATCTCTCTCTCTCTCTCTCTCTCTCTCTCTCTCTCTCTCTCTCTCTCTCCTCAAACACACACACATTTATACACTCACTCTATAAATAGGGTTCTGCCTGCCGGGATCCCTCAGCATCCTGGATGTACGACTATGCATTCCCTTGTCCTGGCCAATCAGCATCCCTAGGAAGACAATGCCAGTGATCACCCTCCTCCTGCCCCTGAGCTATGTGGCTGGAGAAAAATACAAAAGCTGACCAGATCCTTGAGGTCTCCAGGCTCAGCTGGACCCTTCCATAATTGATCAACGCCTTTGATTGCTCACTCTGGGCCCTTCTTCCAAATATTGCCCATTGCTCCAAGGCTGAACCCCATTCATCCATTGTCATTCTCAGCAGATCACTTTGCCTCCACTTCCCTGAGAAAAACATCATTTGACAAGAGCTCCTGCAACTCCCTTCTCTCTCCAATTCAAAGTGTCTCCGATTCTTCATCCTTTTTTTCCTTTTCTACCAGAGAGAAAGGTCTTTAGACCATCGATATAAAGGCAAAGTTGAGGGTGAAGTGTCCACACCCAACTCAAATCAACATATGAATGGGAAGTTCAAGGTTGTGCACGGTCTGGTCGGGACAGCAACACCTCTTCATTGGGAATGGTTCTGTCCTCTGAATTTCTCCCCATGGAATGATCTCAGGGCACCACCCTGGGCTACGGCAGACCCCCATGTGGCACCCATAAGGGAGGCCATATCCCGGAGTCACTCTCCAACATATCCCTCATCCTACCAAAGACCATTTCTCTCATCTAGGTTTCTCTATTTGGATCCCCCTTCCTGCTTTGTTTCATTAGATAGCTTCCCTTGCTCACACTTGTGTATTCGATCTTTCTCCCTCCTTGAGATTCTTACTCTTCGTTTAAAATATACTTAAAACTCTTCCAGCCTAAACTGTCCCCCTTTCCACAGCTACTGCCTTAAATGTCTCTTTTCCTTCCCAGCAGCCTCCTTGAGACAGTAGCCACCACTTACTGCCATCAATTCAAACTGACCATTCTCTCACACCTGAATTCTGGTTTCCAAGCCCACCCCACCCTCAGTTTCACTGACAGTGCTCTACTAGGGTTGCTAAAAATCCAGGTCATGAAATCCAAGAGTCATTTTTCAGTCCTCCTCTGATAAGTTGTTCACCTGTGTTTGAGGGAACTAAGGATATGTATGTCTACCCAGAGCACTGATGGGAGTAGGATTACGTGAATTTTAATTATAGAAAGTAGCTCCAAGGAGAAAGCAGTTCTTGAGCATAAGAGTTGGGGCTAAGAAGCCCAAAATCCCCCATCCACCTTGACAGCTGGATGCTGGGTGTCAACCTAAGTAAGGGAGTTGATAGGTTTCCTGACAGGCAGCTGTTACCACCCACATTAGACCAAGAAGGAAACTGAGACTCAGAAAAAAATTATAGATTGCCCAGAGTTACACAGTAAGTTAGGATCAGAGTTCCTTCCATCACATAGTAAAAATAATAGCTACCAAATAATAATAATAATACACCTCAATGGTGATACATCCAAAAATGAACTAGGCATAGAGGAAAAACAGGATTGCTAGATGGGAGGGGAGGTGGGGATAAGGTGGAAGGTAAGGGGATTAGAGAGCACAGTCAGTAGCCACAAGATTACCACGGAATACAAAAGTCAATTTGGGGAATTAATAAAGTAAAGATTTTGTAGGGTATCCGATGGGCACTTCTCTCATTAGGGAGACCACCTCAGTGATGATGTAGATGCCTGATCACTGCACTGTACACCTGAAGCTGAACAATAATGAATGTCAACTACAATTTTATATATATGTATATATGGTTACAAGAAGCGGAGTACAGCATTAGGAATAGAGACAGTGGAAACAATGGCTGTGTGCGACGTCAGAGGGATAGTGGATGGGGGGATAGGGGTTGACACTGTGTGAGGGATATAAATGATAAATGTCTATTACATTGTTTTGTGCACCTGAAACTAATAAAAAAAGTTTAAGAAAAAAATTAACTTGGGGTCTTTTCCCAAAAACCTGCTGCACTTGTAGCTTTCACTGTCTCGATTATCGACAACTTCTTCATACTAGTTGCTCAGCACAAAAAATTGGAGTCATCCTTGACTTTCTCTTTCACACCTCACATACAATTTCTTAGAAAATCCTGTTGTCTCTACCTTTAAAATATACCTGCAATCTGCCCACTTCTCACCACTTGCACTACTACTGGTTTGGTGCCAACCACCGTCATCTCGCTTAGATTTGGTAATCTCCTACCTTGTCTCTCTGCTCTTTCTCGTCTGCCTCTCCCCAGTAACCGAGCCCCCTATTGTATTTTTCTCAAAGCAGCTATAGTGATCCTTTCAAAACTAAGACAAATCATGACCCTCCCCTGCTCAAAACTTGGCAATGGTTCCCCATTTCATTCAAACTAAAAATGAAAGTCCTTACCCTTATTATGCCCTAGGAGGTCTTTAATGATCTCTAATCCCTGTTTAGGGGTCCATCTCCTGCTACTCCAGGCTGATGTTAACTCTCCAGCTGCCAAATAGCCTCCTCAAACACAACAGGCCTACTCCTGCCTTCAGGCCTTTGCACTAGCTGTTCCCTCTACCTGGAAGCTCTTTTCCCCTCACACTTCATAATGGCCACCTCATTCGCCTTTTTCAAATCCACTCAAATCTCACATTGTCATTGTGATCCACCCTAACTCCTCACAACTCCTGATTACCCATTACTCTCTGGTACTTTTTCCTTTTTCTTAGAACGTCCTACCTTCTAACATATATAATGTACTTATTTGTCTCTCCCCCTACAATGTAAACTTTTCAAGGACAACGATCTTTGTTTTGTTCACTGATAGATTCCTTTAAAAAGCGTCTGGCACATATTTAATTTAATGAATAAACCATCTTACGACCCTGTCAAGGACAAAGCCTTTATAATAAGGCACTTTGACAGCCATTATCCCATTGAAGTCTGAAAACACGATTTGTGACACTTGTGCAGCTTTCTGGCTCCATCTGGCGACAACTATGCAGACTGAGCTGCTTCTCTTCTCCCAGGGCGGTCCCAAGTTTACTCGGAACTATTGAGCTCGGTCTCACTGAATGCGCGTCGACCTAGATCAAAGAGCACAAACTCGGAGCCGGAAATTGTAGTGCCGTGAGAAGCATCATCAGTAACCAATAGGCACGAAGATCTTGTTCACGTGGAGCATATTCAGCCTATGGTGCTCCTAATGGTTCCAACCTTACTCTTTTCCGCCCCAGGCTCCTTCTCTTTCAACAAGATGGCCACACAGGCGGTACCGGCGAGTGCTTCTCCCACCAGTCCCACCCCAGCCATGGCTGCTGCCCCAGCCTCAGCCCCAGCCCCGGTCCCAACCTCAGCTCCAGCGCCGGCTCCGGCTCCAGTGCCGGTTCCAGCTCCAACTCCAGCTCCATCCTCATCCCCAGACCCGGCAGCAGCAGCGGCTGCGACCGCGGCTCCGGGCCAGACCCAGGCTTCACCGCCAGCAGCAGCGCAGACCCCGGCGCAGTCGCTGGCTAGTCCTGCTCTACCCGGCCCCTTCCCCGGCGGCCGTGTGGTCCGACTGCACCCTGTCATTTTGGCCTCTATCGTGGACAGCTACGAGCGTCGCAACGAGGGTGCTGCCCGAGTTATCGGGACCCTGCTGGGTGAGTGGTCAGAGAAAATTGACGTTTTCTTCTACCTGCCACCTCTCCTTTATCTGACTCCCCTTCACATCCGCGTTGATCGCTTACCTGTTTCTCCATTGGACCGTCCTGTTGGGACTCATCTTCCCAAGGAACTTGAACTTTCTTGCCTGATTGCTGTCACTTTGTGCAACATAATGTGTATGAGGAGTAGTTATGTATTAGGTAAATATCGTGTACCGAGCCATTTACATTTTAATCTTCCCAGTAGCATTTCACGTCAAGTATGATTAGCCCCATTCTACCAAAAGTGAGTTCAAAAGTTGACTAAGTAAGGCAAAAACTCTTGACTCCCCAGTGACCACGTTTTTTCCCGCTTATCTACCAAATGTCTTTATTTTCTAGGTGTTTGCAAAGAAGTTTCTATCCAGTTGGCAAAGGGAACATCTGTTAAGAGATATCCCTCTCAACAAGTAAATCGATTTGGCAGGAACCCATTTAGGATTTCAGTAATAATCTGATTGTGTAAGCCTGAATCCCTGTTCCTTCCTCTCCCTAATTCGTAGACCCTGTTCCCCCAGAGCTGTCTCTGATCTCCATTTGGATACAAACAATTGTATTAATCTGTTTATGATACTGCTTAACCTTCAAATGAAAGAATAACCTTTCCCTACCCATGTCCCAAATTTGGGGAAATTGATATTTTATGTTAAAAGTAATTTGTAAAACCGAGACGCACTAAAGAGGAATTACTGATAATATATCCCTTTTTCTGGGTTCTGCTGGTCCCATCAAATTCATTTTCACTCCATCTAAGTCACAAATTTTAGACACCTTTGTGCATCCACTCCAATTGTATGCATCATTTCTCTTTCTTACTCTTGAACATGTAATAGTCCTTCTACCGTAGAAAACAATAGGTGTATTGCAAAGAGGACACAATTTGTAGGCAGACTCCATCAAATATATGCCTTGTGCCTTGGGACAAATAACCTAAAGTGTAGTTCCTTCAGAGGCTACTTTATAGACTTAGTCTTTGTGAAAACTTATTACAGAAAGCATCTAACTGCTGGCACACATTAGGTACGAAACGGCTGTTGGTTGCCAACCTGCACCATGTCAGGCCTATACCACTCCTGAAACACACACACACACACACACACATTCTCTTTTTATTTGAGAAAGTAGTGTTTTGCAGAAACTTTAATCAATCCATTATTTTCTGAACATTGCCATGGTTTTTCTCAAGCGATTGTATTCCCTTTGCCACAAGTGCCTTCCCTGCTCTCACTTGTCTGTTCAAGTTCCACTCATCTTCCAGGAAAAGTGTTCAGTATTGGTCCTTCGTCCCATACTCTCACCCTCACCCTCACTCTTAACCTCCCAAAGTATGGTAGCATTCTGTGACTGCCCTGCTTTGAGCTTCTGTAATAAATGATTTTTGCATCACTGACTTGGCACTCGACAAATACTTACCCTCTTTCAGCTATACTGTCAAGTTTCCCAAACTCAGTGGTACTATTTAATTAAAGAAACAATTCTCCACCCAAGGTTTGTGCTAAGTGCCCTAAGTAGTACAATGACCCTAGTTAGAATAACTGTAATCTAGATCTTCAGATTCTCTTCCAAACAGGGGTCAGGTGTGACAGAGGCAGTGCTTACTGAAGAATGAAGCATGGATTCTGCTTGCTGGGAACTTACACATTTTCTCAGTTAGACATTAATTCATGAAAAATATTTCATTTGGTTAAATGAAGTCACTGGTGCTTTATGTGCTATAAAATCGTTAGGCACTAGAATTCAAAGTTTGATAAAACAAGCTCTACTCTAATCCTAAATTGAAGATGAAGATATAGTCTTGTATGCAAATAATTAGAATATAATATGATAAATGCTCTAATAGAAGGATGTCATAGTGGCGTGGAAAATATAGAAGACTTAATTATTTCAGAAGCTTGAAGTGGTCAAGTCTTTTGGATGCTGATGAGAGGTCAAATAAGGTAAAGAATATGTATCCATTGGGTTCAAGGACGTAGTTTCAGCAAAGGAGGCAGAAACCATAGTAAGGTGGAACTAGACACTAACGGGTATAGGCACCACTGTGGTCTGTGGTGAGGAGGGGAGCACTTGAAGCCTGGGATGGGAGATGTCAGTACATTAGAGAAAAGTAGAGAAGGGACTAGCCGTCTTAGGTCCAGAAACAAATGTGGGTAGTGGGAATAAAGTTACCAGAACTAGAATAGAAGTTTGTGGAAAAAGACTCACTTTGATGATGTTTCACAGGTAGAGGGTTCCTGGATGATGATGTGGTTATGACTATGGGACCAGATGGCTGAAGGGAGGTACAGGTGAAGCTCCCTAAACGGTTCTCTGACTAGGGTACTGGAGGCGTGGTCTATGTAGACATAATTAAAATCTTCCGGGTAGCCCTGCAGACTAAATTACAAGGAGAGAGTATAGAGGCTGAAAAAATGACGGTCACAGTGTAAAGGTCTGGAGTAGACTGACAGCAGGAAGTAACAGGCAAAAGGAGACCTTGTGAAGGGAGAATAGGCCCCGCTTGATGGTTAAAGGAAGGCGTTGGCGGTCACTCCAGGGTTTTCGTTCTCTGGAGAATTCTGGTCCCACTGATGCACATGGCTGAACTTGTTGGAACTAATGAGTTCAGTGTTTTGTTCATTGACTTTGAGGAGACCTGAAAATCTGAAAGCATTTGGGAAGTGGTCAGAGGCTGCTGGGAGCCTTTGGGTTACGTAACACATGGACAATTCTCTCTCCCAGGAACCGTTGACAAGCACTCGGTGGAAGTCACCAATTGCTTTTCAGTGCCACACAATGAATCAGAAGATGAGGTGAGTGGGGATTTGAGCCGCCCTGTGCAGGCTACCTGTTCTTTTGCTGGGCTTCCCGTAGGGCCCTCCCGTAAAGCGTGTTGTGCTCATAACTCGAGCTCCTATAGTTCAGGGAGCTTTGTTCCCTTTATACGTACTTCACGGGCATCTTCTGTCTGTTGGGATGGCCTGTCATCCTTTTTATCCATTTTCTGACTTCTGAGCTTTCTTTCCTGCCTCCTTAGGTGGCTGTTGACATGGAATTCGCTAAGAATATGTATGAATTACACAAGAAAGTCTCTCCAAATGAGCTCATCCTGGGCTGGTAAGTTGGGGGGCAGAGGGGTTGGGAGTCTGATTGCCGAGGCCTTTTGCCACCAGACTGGGTGTCGTACTCCCTCTTCTGGAGACTGTACTGAAGGTGTATTACCTCAAGGAGCTATGAATTCAGTGTGTTTTGCTGGCAGTTCTGATCCTATGAGGCCAAGAATATTTCTTTTGAATTGTAGCTTTTACTGAGCAAGTCTTTTTTTGCCTTGCTGGTACCTTGGAGTTTTTCAAGAGTTCTAAGTCAGCTTTTGATTTGATTTGAGTTGATAGTGTTTTCAGTGTGTTTATTGTTTTGGTATTCGGGGTGTCACTGGGTGTCTATACCGCAGGGCTGCCAGGTACCTAGAGACGCTCAGGCCACCGTCATGTTGAGTATCGATGTCACGTGTAGACTTGAGGCCACAGCTGTGTTCCGTTTTCCAGGTACGCTACAGGCCATGACATCACAGAGCACTCTGTGCTGATCCATGAGTACTACAGCCGGGAAGCCCCCAACCCCATTCACCTCACTGTGGACACGAGCCTTCAGAACGGCCGCATGAGCATCAAGGCCTATATCAGGTGACGAGGGTCTTGGGCCACAAGGGTGTCAAAAGCAACCTAGTTCATACCATGCCCGGTGACACCCCACCTCCACCCCAAGGAGGTTTCATCCTTCAGTGTATAACTCACTGCCTCCTAAGGAAGCCCATTCCTCACTGTCAACAGTTATCATTAGAATGGCTTTGCTCTGAAACAATGTCGTCCCAGAAATTTCCACTCACTGATCCTACTTGTATCCTGCTTGTCTACTCACTGCTCTTAGACCAGTTTCAAATGAGCAAGCCATGATGTTGTTCATGTCATTTCTTCTAGAAGATAAGTCTGCATGGTTCCTACAGCCAGTCTTCACTGGTATTCCGGTCATGCTCCTTCACCATGTTCACTGCTTTTTTGAGTTACCCTTTAGTTTGTTCTTACCCCGAGACTGAGCACAGGACTCAGAGTAGTGCAGGTTAAAGGATGGCTGGCCTTATTTTGAACATATCTATTAATCCAGAATTAAGTCGTTTTGGTGACCGTAACATTGCAGTATTGGCACTGAGCCCGCAGGCAGTTAAAATGCCAGTTGTTAGGGGATGTTGAAAAAGGCTCTCGTGGCATGCTGAAGGGGGCTGCTATGGAGTTGGAAGGATGAGTTACCAAGTCTTAAATGGCCAGTCGGTGTACCACTAAGCTCTAGCCATTGCCTGATTTCTTAGCCTTTCCAGATATTTCAGACTCCTCAAGATTCAGTTAAGAGTGTATAGTTGACATGGGAAAGGCCGTCACCTTTAGTGACAGCACCCAATCTAATCTTGGTGGGCTGGAGTGAGTCTGTTTTTTAGTGCAGATGAAGGGCTCAGTCCCAGAAAAGACCTGTCCTTTCTCTTCTTTCTGTGGGGCTGGATGTCTAGGCAGCCAGCTCCACAGGGAAACCCAGTGTCCTGTCCTCTCACTGAGATTGCATAGTGTGTGAAGTCTTCCTCTGAACGGACCAGGCCAGGTCTGAAAGCTGAGGCCCCTCTCCCAGGCCAAGGGTTTGATATGTGGAATGAGCCAAGGGAAGAATACGACTTGTCCCATGAGACCTCTGGGGTTCACGCCTTCTTATATCAGAACCTTGGAAGCTATACTCTTGGTATGACGGCTTTCCCAGCCCAGACTAGACGTGGAAACCCTCTCAAGACCATCTGTTTGCCTGGACTTCTCTCTCCCCAGCACTTTAATGGGAGTCCCTGGGAGGACCATGGGGGTGATGTTCACGCCTCTGACAGTGAAATACGCGTATTACGACACTGAGCGCATTGGAGGTGAGTGGCCTTCCAGGTCGTCTTCCAAGGTCTTCTGCATTTTTCGTGGGAGGGAGTTGCTCTAACAAGGATGGAAGGCTTGGGTGGGTTAAACAGGAACCAGTGATCTAAGGTGTGTGATGCCTGGAAATCACAGGCATTGTCCTACATAAATGGAATTCGAGGAATGATGTGTGAAATTGTTCGAGGTGGGAAGTTGTCAGCACTAGAGGCTGTCTGGCCATGCGGATGGGCCCAAAAGCAGTGATTAGCACACTGGGTGCAGGAGTTGGGCTCTGTCAGGGGGAAGAAAAGCTAGCAGGGGCAGAACGGGGGTTTGGGGGTGTTGACTGAGTCCAGAGGGAGGGGCGAGCGTTAGGTTGGTTAGAGATCATCTCTCCTGAGCGCATGACTGAGTTTTCTGTGTCTTATTCCCCCAACCCACGCTCACAGTTGACCTGATCATGAAAACCTGTTTTAGCCCCAACCGGGTGATTGGACTCTCCAGTGACTTGCAGCAAGTAGCAGGGTCGTCGGCTCGCATCCAGGATGCCCTGAGCACAGTGTTGCAGTACGCAGAGGATGTGCTGGTGAGGAGGGGAAGGAAAAGGGGGGCCGAGCTCTCCGCTCTGAGATTGCTGCGGGATAGGCTGGTGAAGTGACGGTCCTCAGTGGTGAGAATTAACTGCCTCATTCCATCTTTGTTTGGTGCTCAGTCTGGAAAGGTGTCAGCTGACAATACTGTGGGCCGCTTCTTGATGAGTCTGGTTAACCAAGTACCCAAAATTGTTCCTGATGACTTCGAGACCATGCTCAACAGCAACATCAACGTGAGTGCCTTTTCTGGGCTCCCGGGGGCCTGTGCCTTCACCTCCCTCAGCTGGGCATTCCCTCACTTGTGCAGGGAATTGGGGGGGATGGCCTGGAGGGGACAGAGGAGACAGGGCTTCGCCTGCGGCGCCCTTGCTGTCCAGGCTGGGAGGAAGGAAGAGAGACCGCACAAGCTCCAAGATTCTCTTCTTCCTTAATCCCATTGGCTCAGGTGTTGCTGATACTGTGACTTGTTATCCAAATTCATGGTCGAGAGAAATGCTTAAATTCAGATGTTAATGAAAATGCAATTTTTTGTTTTCCCCATATGAGTTCACAGACCCCCTATAATTCTACCCATGGATCTCAACTCAAACTCCCCTCGTCTATAAGTGTATCAGGAGAGATGAGAAGCTGTTCTCAGGCGTTTCCTTCCTGTCTTCTACCTCCAGCTCTTACTCAACCTCTCCCAGCTGTCATTTACCCGGGCTGCCCTCACACCCGTTGTCCATCGTAGAGCTGGCCAAGGCTGGCCTTTCTGCTCCCCTTCCACCCAGCTCCTCACTCATTGTGGCTTCTTTCTCTTCCAGGACCTGCTGATGGTGACCTACCTGGCCAATCTCACACAGTCACAGATTGCCCTCAATGAGAAACTTGTAAACCTGTGAATGGGCCCCAAGCAGCACACCTGCCATTCTGGGCCCAACCCTAGGAGTGAAGTTGTAATGGCTTCTTGTGGTTTGAGTCACACTGAGTCAGTCAACTGCTTGTGACTCTAAATAAACATAACCTAACTTTTGTAAATGAATTCCACCTTATGTGAGTTTACTGCTGGGTGGAAGGGAGAAAACTGTTCTGGAGCCCATGCAGAAACCAAAAGGGAGTGCGCTGTAGAAGTTGGTTGTGTGTTTGACATGACTTGTCTGTCGTCAGTTGTTGCCCAAGCCACTTTCGCCTCATCTGACCCAACTAGATAGCCTTCTTTGCACACTGGTTTACAGGGTCATTTTCTCTTCACTCTTTTTATTTATGCTCAGAGCACACTGGAGCTCCAAAGAAATTGTTCTTTATCACTCCTCTTTCATAGCATCTTATGTGGATGGCAGTATAAAGGGTTGCCTTATCACAGTTTGAAGTACCTGGAGAATGTGCTAGTGAGAGAAGAGAGGAGAGAAGGGCGTGGATACACGTCTCATTCCTGGGACCCATGAGTTCTGGTAGAAAGACAGCCGTCTCCATGGTGAGAATTAACAGTGCTTTACTGAATTTTTTCTCTTGGTTTTTCAGTCTGGAAAGGTGTCCGCTGACAATATTGTGAACCATTTCTTAATGGGTTATGTGGTTTCCACAGGAAATGGAAAGGAGAATCCATGCAGGGAAAATAATTGGATACTTAATATCTGAACTGAAAGTAGAGGTGTGATCACCGTTTTAAAATGCTTGAATAGTAGGATAAAGCTGTTTGCCACTACGGTTCAGGGAGGCAGAATTAGAATCTCTAGGTTAAGTTTTTTCCCATTTTAGTGGGGGAAACAAAAGTAAATGATCAATTGCAAAACACTAGAAAATGAGTGCTGGGTCTAATATTTAATGAGCACCTCTTATGTTTGGGGGCAGGTTTTTTATTATTATTTCAGGTGTACAAAACAATGTGATAGTTAGACATTTATCATTTATATCCCCCTCACACAATGATAACCCCCCGCCCCCAATCTACCACCCCTCTGACATCGCATACATCTGTTATGTTTCCACTGTTTCTATTCCTAATGCTGTACTCCACTTATTGTGAATATATATATATATATATATATTCATTATTCTTCAGCTTCAGGTGTACAGTGCAATGATCAGGCATCTACATCATCCCTGAGGTGGTCGCCCTAATGAGACTAGTGTCCATTGGATACCCTACAAAATCTTTACATTATTGATTATATACCCTAAATTGACTTTCGATCCCCATGGCAACCTTGTGGTTACCGATTGTGCTTTCTAATCCCTTCACCTTCCCTCTTGTCCCCACCCCCCCTTCCATCTAGTATCTGGGGGCAGTTTTTATTATTTTCATATTACAGAGGGAGCTGGGGTTCTGAGAAGTTAAGTACATTACTTGAGGGTATATACAATTAGTAAGTGATGAAACAGGATTTGAACCCAGGTCTGGATTTTATTTTTGTATGTGGTCCTCTGCTTCACAGTTTAGTGGCCCAGTTAAATAATTAATAGGGCAAAAATACAACATAATAGGAGCATATCATAAGGATTGACCAGCTCTGTCAGAGGGAGTCGGGGAAGATTCTGCCCCAGGACATGTTAGCTGATGTTTTGGGTTTTGTTTGTTTTTTTAAACAGGAAATCAGAAAAGGGTAATTGAGCAGAAGAAACATAAAAAAGTAGAGAAATGTAAAAAAGCTTAACATGTACAGAACCTAAAGAGGCATATGCCAGCCTACAAGGGCCCTCAGTCTGTAGAGGTTGGCTTTTTATCTTGGAGGTTGTGGGAAGGCATTGGATAATTTTCATCAGATTTGGATGTCAGGAAGATCACCTGGTAGTGCCGAGGCAGGATGGAAAGGGAAGGAAATAGAAGGCAGGGAGCGAGTCAGAGGGCCACTGATTGTTCAGAGGAGAGACGACGAGTGCCCAAACCAATGCCGTGACAGGATGGGGAAGACCCAGGCTCACGGGGATGCTATAAGGCAGGCTCAGGAGGACTTGACACTGGTGAGAGATGGGAGGGGTGCAGGGTGTTGCCTGTTTCTGAGAAAGGTGATTGAAGGGATGGTGGATATGGAAACTGGCTACTCCAAAGCGGTGGAAGCTTAGAGGATGCAGAGAGGTGTGGCCAGATTAAGGTTGGGGTAGTGTGGGACCAAGTGGTGAAGTGTTAAATGCAACAGAAGAGCTGTGACTAGGTAAACGGAGGGGCTGTACCACATCTTTTGGGGAAAGGCTGAAGAATTCAAGTTATCCATTTGCTCATGTAAAACTTACCAAATGCCAAACAACATACTAAGCAAAAAGCCATGGTGCATGCTTAGAATCTACTAGAGGTGTTGGAGGTCATGGCAGGCATCTAGTTAGGAAGTGAAATCTAAGCTGGACCTGAAAGAGGAAGAGACAGGGTGAAACTGGGGGGTGGGAGGGGGCGGCGTAGAGTACTCTAGGCACACAAACTAATGTGTACAAAGTCCCAGAGAGACGGTCAACCAGGTGGCCCATCGGTGCTGACTCCTGGCTCAGATGTTTGTAAGGTTGGCAGGATATTATTTTATTTTTGATTTTTTGCAGACTTTGCTTTTGTGTGCACAGGTTTTTTTAATGTGAATGTTTTCATACATGGTAGGTAGCTGTGCGTATGCTAAAAACATATTAGAATATGTCTGGGTGAGACTTCCGTTGCCTGAGTTCTGACACTACTCCCCTGGTTTTCTCCAGCCTCTGTAACCACTCCTTTTCAGTGCTTTTCCTTGGTCCTGGGTCCTTTTCACTTTTTCCTCTGCACCCTCTGACTGGAAAATCTCACTGAAGCCTCCGACAGTCATTACCTGTGTGTTAAGAATGCCCAGTCTCTAGCTCTGGCCCACATTCACAACTGGTTTCCTGATTCCAGCCTTGTTAAACGGACACAAGATACCTTACCTAGATGTCTCAGAAGCAGCTTAAATTCTACTTGTATATTGAACTGATTGTCTCTTCCTCCCATACAAATCACCTCCTGAATTTCCTTCCTTAGGTAATGACACACTGTACCTAGTTGTCCAAACCAGAAACATTGGATGAATGAATCCTTGATTCTCCCCTCTCTGTCCACCGTCATGCTTCAACTAGTTTATTACAACTCTGCCTTCCCTCTCGCCCTCCATGGTACGGGGCTGTGATAAGTATATATTGTGGTCTTCATCCATGGTCCTGGCGTGCAGCTCTTAAAACCTTCGGAACTTCCTAAGTGATAAGAGCTATAAAGATGTAGAGAGTCCTGTTAAAGATGTACACAAGCCCCTTTCAACAACTTCTGCGTTTATGTTAACGAAGTGATTTTTGGAAGGCCTCTGGGCAACCACAGGAATGGGGGCTGTTTGCCAGGTGAATTGCCCATGTGATTGGACCTTAGAACTTTTATCTTTGGGAGGAGATGGGCTGAAGGTTGGCTTAATTACCAATAGCCAATGATTTAATCAACTTATCCTACATAATGAAACTTCCATAAAAACCCAGAAGGACAGAGTTTGGAGAATGGCTGGGTTGGTGAATAAGAATGCATTCAGAAATATGGTGCATGCCAGGAAAGTGGCGCACCCCAAACTCAGGGACAGAAGCTCCTGTGCTCTATACCCATCCAGACCTCTCTCTGTGCTTCTGCATCTGGCTGTTCGTTCATATCCTTTATAATAAATCAGTAATGGTAAGTAAACTTTTCCTTAGCTCTGTGAAGTGCTCTAGCAAATTCAACCCAAGGAGGGGATCAGGGGAAGCTCCAGTTACAACTGGTCAGTCAGAAGCACGGTTGACAACCTGGACTTGGCTACTGGCATCTGAAGGGGTTGGGGTGGGAAAGGCAGTCTTGTGGGACTGAGCCCTTCACCTTGGCACCTGACACTGTCTCCAGGTAGTGTTAATGTTGTTCAATTATAGGACACTCAGCTGGTGTCTTGAGAATTGCATGGTGGGGCAAAGCACCAGCACATCTGGTCGCAGAGGTGTTTGATATGAATAGTAAGTGTAGAGAAAAACAGTTTTCCTGTTCACCCACTTCGGTACACTCTCACAGCAGCCACACTGCTCTGTGAATCTGACCAGGACGTAACCTCAGATGAAATCTTTTTCAGAGGTGTCCCGTTGCCCAGGATGAAGTCCACACTTGTTACCCCAATCTGTGGCTCATCATACTTGCCTGACTCTCCAGCTCTGTGTCTTGCACTCAATGTGGGCTCCCCTTGCATTCTCTCTGCCCTCTGCTAGAATCTGTGCCCCTTTAGCTGCCTTACTATTATTACTCATCCTTCAGGTTTTAGTCTACGTGCTGCCTTCTTAGGAGGTGCTCCAATACCGTGATCCCACGACATTTTCCTACCTTAGCGTTTTATCTCACCATTTTGAACTTGTCAGAGCACAATGTCCGTGAGGGCCAAGACCATCATCAGGATCCTTTGGAGCGGCTGGAGTGAGGGAGCACGCCAGACAGCGAGTTATTTGTTTCACTCATTCTACAAATACTTAATGGTGCTTAGAGTGCATCAAACACAGTGTGGGGCACTGGTGACACAAGTTCATGAACCATGCTTTGCCCTCTGTGGGTTTCAGTGTTACGGAGGAGATGCACAAAAATGATGAGGAATGATTGCTATAAAAGGTAGGAAGTCTTGGGAAGACTCGGGACCTGCTGAAATCTGCCTGAGGGTCAGAGAAGGGAATTCAGTCTTGAAAGACGTTGGAATTGGCTGGTCACAAAAGAAGAGGAAAAGCTTGGAAGAAATACTACTTAGTTTTATAATGGCCTATATATAGAGTTGTGTTTCCAAGGAGACAGCAGCTTAGAGGTAAAAATAGGGTTGCAGTAACAGCCACAACACTGTATTTCTCGTTCTCTGTGGGGATCGCCTGCTTCCTCAGATCCTCCTAAAAGTCGTCTGGGGTGTCTCCCAAGTTCTCTGAACCTGGAGTCAATTTTGTATTTTGAAGTTTTAACTAAATTTTCACAAAATCATTTTCTATGCTTCTTGTAACACAGGTCCTTACAGGGTTAATAAAATTCCAGTTATCCCTTTTTCCCCAGTGATGTCTCCCAGAAGGGCAAACAGTTGCATTTGGTGATGTAGGCTGTGGTTAGGCCTGTTTTTTCTGTGACGGTCTGTGATCGTCCTGATCTATCTTCTGTCCAATTGGGGTTGCCAGCCCTGTGCTTATGTTTCTGTCCCAGGATGATGGTCCTTAGTCTGCCTCCAAGTGTTGGTCCTTCTGTCCATGATGATGATGATGGTCCAGCAGGCCCAGAAGCAGCATAGCTCTATGCCCGAGGTTTCCTGAGTCAGCCACTAGAGGGCTCCCTTGCACCACTTACAGGCTGCTGGTTGCCTTTTGGTTCCCTTAGTTCCTGTGCAGTTTTCTACAGGCCAGGTCAGCCTTGCAGAGGCCATGGCAGTGCAGAATGGGTGACCACAGCTAGAGATGCTTCCTTGACCACCTGCTATCATGAGCCATAATGATAACAAAGCACCTTTCTCTATACCCATTCCAAAATCACTCCAAATAAACACGTAATCTATTGGGAAATGTGATTTAGAAATAGTTTGAAGTAAATCTCCTAGGGCCCACTCCCCTTCCAATCAGATTGTAATCTACAAGCCCCTCGACAAAAATCCTGGAGGTGCCAGTTCCCAGGAGAAACCCTGGCCTGCGCCCTGAGGACCAAAATGAGATTTCTGGGCTTTCCATCCAGGGAAGGGGTGGTGCCAGAGCTTGTATATAGTCCTGGGGTGCCTATCAAAGAACCTATCCTCTCCACATGGTACTAGAGTTTTTGGTAGGTGAGCGGGGCCCTCACCAAACTGGAGGTTAGAAGAAGTAGATGGTACAAGGCAGGATCACGTTCAATCCCAGGTAAAACTGCTCAGCTGATTGGGGGTGCAAGAGATGGGTTGAGTAAGGGTTAGCTGAGAATGGAAGCCCCAAATTTAGACCTAAAAATTCAGCTGGAGTGGAAGCATACTTAGTTGGATCCCTTGAAAGCACAACCTGTGACAGGGACTTGGGGGAACGTAGTTTATGTGTAAGGCTATCTGAATTAGATTCCTAGGGTTGCTATAAAAAGGACCACAACCTTCGTGGCTTAAAACGAGAGAAATTTATCTCACAGTTCTGGAGATAGAAGTCTGAAATCAAAGAGTATTCTAAGTACTGGGAACACAGCGCTATGTATCAGCTGATAGCTTAATGCGTGGACTACATCCTGGAGGACAGTGACCCAGTCCAGAGTTTCATCCCTAAGCTGGCTCCTTAGCTGAGCCTTTAATAGGCCATTCCCACTTTCTACCCTTTGTTTCCGGGTAATGAAGTACATGTTAAGACTCCCTTGTTTTACAAAACCATTGTCAGACATCCTTTACATAAACTAGACCCTTCAGCTGAGACTTTACTATGTAGGATCTCAGGTTGATCATTACAGTGTATAAGCCTTTGGAAAAGCACTACAAACATAGAAGATCAATCCATAGTCAGAAAAGCTGCCCTATCCAGAATGGAAGGAGTCTGATATAATCAAATTACCACCGAGTGCTGGTGTGGTTTCCTCAAGGAACGACACTATAAATGAGGATCCAGCCTCTGCAACTCTGGTTGAGCAGACTCTGAAATGAATACTTAAGCACAAGTGATTTATTAAGGAAGTGCCGCAGTAGTGTGATCATAAAGAACAATTGGCTCTCCGGAAAGAAAATTTTAAAAGCCTTGATTCATAGCATTTGCCAGTTTCCATGAAAACTCCATGGTGAATCGGCCAAAAAGCTACTGACATGACGTTCCTGAACATGGAATTGGGAAGAGCTGCTAACAATCGGCTCCCCACACTAGCCAGCCCCAGCAAGCCACTGGAACCCTGCTACAGGAGACAAGGAAAGGAGTGGATGCAGGAGGGCAAGAAGTAGGAGGAAGTGAAGCAAGAGTGATCTTAGACCAAGTCCCACACTCGTTAAAGTCAACCTGATCCTACCAGGAGACCCAAGTACACGTTATACCCAAGGCAAGGACGCTGCATTGTTATACTCCTGCACCTGCCAGGTGTTAGGCCAGGGCCATCCAGGGTGGAAGTAAATTCCTAGGTTCCTACTGCTCTGGGTGTGGGTGAGCAAAGCGGTCCCAGCAGTGTGAAGGCAGTCCTCGGAAGAAAAGGTGCAGGTGTTGGGTTTTAGAAGCACAAGTACATCAAAGCTGTTGGCGAACATGGAAGGTGGCAGGACACATATAAGGTCAATAAAAAAGGATCTGAGTGACACATCAGTGTTGTTTATGCCATCTCACGTACTGCAGGCCATCACCATATCCAGGCTTCAAGGGGTGACCACAGCAAATAT
Organism: Rhinolophus sinicus; assembly: GCF_036562045.2. Classification (NCBI taxonomy): domain Eukaryota; kingdom Metazoa; phylum Chordata; class Mammalia; order Chiroptera; family Rhinolophidae; genus Rhinolophus; species Rhinolophus sinicus. Next base: position 124,212,591 of record NC_133756.1, read on the forward strand.
ATTATTACACCTGCTCCAGGTGCCCTTTCTAGAGTATTTGATCCTGAGTCATGGCAGGGTGCTCCCAGGTCAATAAGCTCTCCCCTAGCTAACCTTATAGTCCATTCTCCCCAGCCCGCTCCAGCCTGAACATCTAAAGATCGGCTTGTTCTCTCTGTTCCAACTACTACATGTATCAGATAGGGTTCAAGCAGAGAAGCAAACCCTCTCTCCAAAAGAGGACAAATTCCTTTGTCTGTCTTTGGGTGACGTGCATTTCTCTTCTAGCTGAGTCACACTCCCCTTTTGATATCATGTAGCTTAAATACTGAGATGAGAGTATACTATTTAGACATCTTTTATTAGGTGGCAAGGGAGAGGAGAAGGAAAAATATTGCTTAAATATTGCTTATTATATACACAAACATCGGGAGGAAAAGATTTTTCTACTGGCAAAGGAGGCTCAGCATAATTTAGGGGTTCAAGGCCCCCAACTTCATCAAAATCTGCTCATGTGCCATCCCAATTTTTACAGCTGTTCTTAGCGTCCATGACCTCTGCTCCTCCAGAATGTCTGGGATGTAGCTTTCCTATAGCTTTCAGCCCTGGCTCGGAATACCTGGTCTTAAGCTTCTTATTTGCACTCCTAGGGGTGTCAGGATTTGGAGGCGGGGGTCTGGGAGCCCTGTACACCTACTATTGGCTTTTATAGCTATAGAACCCTTGTCTTATACTAATTACTTGGTTCCCTGATGAGGTAGAATGTACTTATTACCTCTGCCTGCAGTGAGCTCACCAAGGCAGGCTGGAGGGGCCTGGCAACCAGCGCCCAGTGTCGGTCTCTAAGACGGCTGGTGCTAAGCTAGCATGGGCTAGAGTGGGGTGATGCTGCTGGAGCAAGACCTGTCTTCTTGAGGGAATCCCTTCTTAGGTCCTATTACCCTTCCATCGGTCCTTCGGAGAACGGACACCCTTGGAAGCTTGTCTTATATGGATCAGGAGCAGCGGCTTCTGGTTCTGCAGTGTCTGTGGGAGGTGCCACAAATTCCAAACATTGTCCAGATAGGGAAATTCACCCCTCAGCCCTACCCAAACAATGAACTAAGGCTTCACACACTCGCAATGAGTTGATTCTGGAGTCCCAATCTATCACTGAGGCCGTGGCCATGCCGAGAGTTTCACCATCAAGATGTGGTTCAGGAACAGGAGTTCTGTCTGGGAGTCAGTGCGCGCATGTCAGCCTGTGAGTGCCACAAGGGAGTAGCAAGTGTCTGCATGCTACAGCACTGCTGAGGGCCCGGCCCTTGATTAGTACTAGTTAATGATGCATTTGGGCAGCTCTGAGGGCCATGGAAAACCAGTGATTACAGAGATGACTGTATTCCATCCACATGGTGGCAAACTCCGAAGCTACTGAGACCAGCAAGTTACGTAACTGAGAAGCTGGCTGGCTGGCGCCCCAGGCCCACAGGAGAACACATGCTCCCTGTGAGGAGAGCAGCCCCTTCTCTGCTCTATGCCTGCCATGCTGCAGGCAGGCCCAGGGGCTGCCAGATTTGCTTAGTTTTCAACAGAGGACAAAAAGACTGGATCTATTAAATTTTCCAATTTTTAAGTGTTGTCAGGTTAGTCAATGAAAAAGAAAAAAAAGAAAAAAGAACCTGGGCAGGACAAGCAAAAACACTTGTGGGCTGAATGCAACAAGTGTGCTGCCAGTTGCAAGCCCTGTAACCAAGGGTTAACAGGCAAGTCTAGTTTCACAGCAGTTGTCCCTGATCCTTGGATAAGTGTAGCCCAATCCCTGTGGCCCTGCTCACCACCTCCAGGGAACTGTAGGCGCCTCCTCCCACCCAGGGTCCCAGCGTCTTACGGCAGCCTCACCACAATTGCACTGGAAGTCCTTCTTAGGCTTCCATGACCTCTGCAAGGAGATTATACCTGTAAATCCCCGCAGCCCGCAGCTCAGGCTGGGGAAAGAGGAAGAGAAAGAGAGGCAGAGCGGCTAGGTCCCCCCCCCCAACTCGCACCACCCAGCAGACTCAGTTCTCCTTAGCCTTCCCTTGGGTCACCCTCAGCCTGGTGTAGACAAAGAAGACGCTCTCTGCTAGTTGAGCCAACACAACTGGATTTAATGAAGGGAAAACACAAAGGAAAATAAACAGAAATGAAGGGCCTAGAAATAGGAACGTTTACAGAGCTTGGTGCTGGGAACTCAAGCGGGCAGCAACACGCTAAATAGCGGGGCCGAGGGAATCCAGTGGGGAAGGAGAGAGGGAGAAGTGGATTTTCACTCGAGTAATGAAGAGGCTGAGTCCCGACAGTTTTAGGAAAGGGGGACTCCAGTGGTTAAAGGACTTCCATGCTAGGAGGATAGGGAGAGGGAAAATCTTGGAAATTCCGGTGATGGGTATTCCCATTCCTGAGAAGGGGGGGCAATTGACAGTGGAAGGTTGGAGGAGTGAATGGATGAAGACACCCCCCCTCACGACGGAAAGGAGGGGGGCGTCTCTGCAGAGGGGGCCTGAATACGAGGAGAATCGACCACCTCTTAGCAGTCCCTGTCCCGGGGAGGTTTGAAAGCGCGGTACCCTAGTGACGCCGGAAAAGATGGAACGGTTGCCATGGCGACGTGGAGCACACATCGCTTGTAAATAAATAAGCAGTCCAGGCTGCAACAGCCGCGCCCCCGCGGGACTCAGCGCGGGGGAGGGGGCCCCTCGGGCCCGGGTCCCCGCAGCCCTCGCGTCCCAGCCATTGGCAGAGCCGGAGGGGGTAACCCCCCTATTGGGGGGGGGGAATGGTACAGTCCTCCGCCCGCGCCCTGGCCGGGCCCGCAGGGAGCTAAAGCGGAGCTCAGCGCAGCCTCTGCTGCCGCCCGCGGTGCCAGGAGCGTAGTGTTGGAGGCAGCGATGGAGGGAGTCAGCAGCCACCGGACCCTGTCCTACAGCCGCTGGAGCTACGACAGGTAGGGCTGGCCCCTGGGGGATGGGCTCCGCCGGGCCCCTCCGGGTAGCCCTGCGTGGACGCCAGTTGCTGCTCGCACTACTGCGGAAGAAGCTGGCGGTCCGGGGTTGACCGTGGCGGTGAGTGAGCATCCAGACCCCAGGGTAGACTCGGATTCTCGAGTATCCGCGACATCAGTACCGAGAGCCTCGGAATATCCGAAATTGGAGCGAAGCGAGGGTGTCCTCACACTTACGGGGCAGAGCTGTCGGAGGGGGGCACCGGAGCACTGGGACGGGGAGCTGCCACCCACCTCCCACCCCACGCCACCCCCACACGCTGCTCCGCTGCGTCGGTGGGCGCTAGAGCCGTGCGAAAGAGCGGGGCAAGTGGGGCGAGGAGAGGCTCCCCTCTGCTCCAGGCCCGCTACTGCCTCACGGTTCTGTGCCCCGCGGGACCGGGCGGGCAGAGGGTTGGCCCCAGGCAGAGTGCGCCCTGCCGGCCCCGCGGGGTTGGAGAGCGGCTGCCCGCTTGGGCGGTTTGGAGCCGCGCTGCCCACGCACTGGTCTTGGAGGAAGTAATCATCATCCTTCCTGCTAAAATGAGAGAAATAAGGACGACGGACTGAGTTGGTCATAAAGCAGAGTAGATTTATTCCGAGATTTTGCCCTTTCTGCCTTTTTTTTTTTTTTTTTGGTGTGTTGAATGCTATCCCTCGTTTTAAAATGAAACCATAATAGTAGATTTTTGTTGTCGTTTTTAAAGTTAGCAATCCCATGTCGATCTCCGGAGTTAAATGTTCTGATCCCTGGTCCTAAACGGTGAGGGCTGGAAGAGAAACTTCAGGAACCCGGCTGCTCTCACCTCCCTAAAGACCTGCTTCCTGCCACTCTCTTTCCCTTCACTTTGCTAAAAACCTTCCTGCATCTCTAACAACCCTTGTTTTCTGAGATTCAGAGGAACAGGTGTTTCTCCTCCCCCAGGCTAATTCCCCTTACACCCCTCCTATCCTCCCATTGGTCCCATCTCACCTCCCTTCTCCATCCTCACCTTCCCCTCTTTTCCAGGGATCTCTCCTCAGCCTATAAACCTACTCAAGTTTGTCCTGTTTCCCTCCTCAAGATGGGTGCAACTGGGCCACCTCTTTCTTTGCTTTCATTGCCTTCTTTGTAGAAAAATATCTGATTCTGTTTCCTCATCTGTCCTTCATTGCACAATCCTAGCAATCTGGTTGCTGTCACCTCATGATCCCAGTGACCTTCTTTTTTACTTTTTATTAGTTTTACGTGCACAAAACAATATAATAGTTAGACATTTATCATTTATATCCCTCACACAGTGACAACCCCCCCTAAAGCAGTGCTCTCTCTGGAGAGGAACTCTAAAATGATTGGAGCATTCAGCTTAAAATAACAAAACCTTCAAGCTTGTATTCTGATCCCAAATCACATTCATTCATTTATTAACAATGTACTGAGTGCAAATGTGTGCTGAGCCTTGGAGTTAAGGAGATAAAAAGACATAATTCTTTCCCCTAGATGAGCTCATAGTCTAGATTCTATTAGAAATAAGTGGTAGCATATGCCAAAGGTCTAACACATACAGAGGGTGCCAAAAAATATATACACATTTTAAGAAAGGAAAAAACTGTATTAAAATTGTAATATATACAAAAGATAACAAAATTGTAATACTCAATATAAACAAAAGATGACAAAAGAGGAATACAAGTCACGTTTGACTTCTGCAATCACAAAAGGTGCTCAAAGTGGTTACCATAAGCATAATTTTAATGTAGCTTTTTCCTTTCTTAAAATGTGTGTACATTTTTTGGCACCCTCTGTATATACTGTGTTTCCCTGAAAATAAGACCAGGTCTTATATTAATTTTTGCCCCAAAAGACGCATTAGGGCATATTTTCAGGGGATGTCTTATTTTTTCATGTACAACAATCTACATTAATTCAAACATAGTTATGACATCTTCTGGAACATCGTTGTAACGTACTAAATGTGTCTGTCTGTCTGACGATCTTAACGGGTTTATTTTCGGGGTAGGTCTTATTTTGAGGGAAACATGGTAGGAGGAAATTTTTAAATTGAGATAATTCTATATAGTACCTAAACTTTTTCCCTGTAAAAACAAACAAAGAAAAGCAGCTATTAATAGTTGACCATCACTTTCCAACCCTGTTCTCTGGCTTCTGCCCCCACAACATCTTTGAACCTGGGAAACCTCTCTCTTTTAGGTCCCCATCGAAGTTGACCTCTCTGCCTCTCTGTTCTCAGGGGACCACTGAATTGATTTGGTTGCATTTTGTAGAATTTTATATAGACGGAGTGATTCAGTATGTACTCTTTTTTGGTCTGGCTTCTTTCATGCAGCAGTTATTTTTTATAGTCTTCCATGTTGTTACATGGATTGGTAGTTCATTTCTTTTTATTGCTGAGTAGTATTTCATTTTATGGAGATACCATGCAACAATTTTGTCCATTCATCTTTGTTTCCAGTTTGGGGCTATTATGAATAAAGCTTTGTGACTGTGTACAAGTCCTTGCATGGACATAGGTTTTTATTTCTCTTGGGTAAATACCTAGGAGTGGACTGGCTGGATTATATGGTAGGTGTACATTTAACTTTTTAAGAAACAGTGTAACTTTTCCAAAGTGGTTGTACCATTTTATATTCCCAAGAGCAGTGTAGGAGAGTTCCTATTCCTCTACATCCTTTAGACAACTTGGTATGGTCAGTCTTTTTCATTTCAGTGGTTCTAATAGACATGTAGTGGAATAGCTTTGTGATTTTAAGTTGCCTTTCCCTAATGACTATTGATATTGAGCATCTTTTCATGTGCTTATTTGCCATCTATATCTCTTCTTTGGGAAGGATCTGTTAAAACCTTTTCCCCATTTTTTATTTTTTATATTGAGTTGTTTCCTTATTCTTGAGTTTTGAGAATTCTTTGTATATTTTGGATACATGTCCTTTATCAGATATATGACTTGCAAATATGGTCTCCAAATCTTTGCCTTTCTTTTAATTCTCTTATTTTGAAGAGCAGAGTTTTTACATTTGATGCAGTCTAATTTATCAATTTGTTCTTATATGTATTGTGCTTCTGGTGTCATATCTAATAAATCATTGCCTAACTCAAAGTGACAAGAGTTTTCTCCTAGGAACTTTCTAATTTTAGGTTTAACATTTTAGGTCTGTGCTTTTGTAAATGGTATGAGGTTTATTTTTTTTAAAAGTTATCCAATAGTTCAAGCACCATTTGTTGAGAGGACTTTACTTTTTTTGCACCTTTATTGAAAATCAGTTGTCCTATAGTTTAATGGTTACCAGAAGGTAAGTGGTGGGGGGGCGGGGAGATGGTGATGGAAGAACTGACTCTGGGTGGTGAACACACAGTGGGATTTATAGATGATGTAATACAGAATTGTACACCTGAAATCTATGTAATTTTACTAACAATTGTCACCCCAATAAACTTTAAAAAAAAAAAAGGAAAAGAAAATCAGTTGTCCTTATATGTAATGTATTTCTATGCTCGGTATTCTGCTCCACTGATTTACTTGTCTTTCTTGACACCAATACCACACTGTCTTAATTACTATAGCTTTGTAATAAGTCTTGCTATCAGGTTGTTCAGGACATTTAACTTTTTTTTGTTTTCAAACCAAAATACCCACTTATTACTCTACAGTTGTGAAGATCCCTTTCTACTTGTTATAGTGTTCGTCGCCCTGCTGAGGGCTCATCATCATCCCAGAATCAAACTACTAGGCAAGTAAAATCAAGGGGTTGCCTGGGGGGTGTGGAGTCAAAACAAGAGAGAAGGAATGGTTTAGAGATGTTCTTCTTTTTCAAGGGTTTTTTTTTTTTTTTTTTTTTTTCTATTTGAGGTCCTTTTCAATTTCACATTAATTTTAAATGAGATTTTCCAGTTCTCCCCCCTTCTCCCCAAAAAATAGCCTTCTGGGATTTTGATTAGGATTGTGTTGAATCTATAGATTGATTTGAGGAGAGTTGACTATTTATTTATTTATTAATTTTTTTATTGGGGAACAGTGTGTTTTTCCAGGATCCATCAGTTCCAAATCAAGTTGTCGTTTTTTAATCTAGTTGTGGAGGATGCAGTTTACTGGCTCATGTGGGAATCGAATCGGCGACCTTGGTGTTATGAGCACTGCGCTCTAACCAACTGAGCCAACTGGCTGCCCCTAGGAAAGTTGACTCTTAATATTAGGTCTTCCAACCCATATTTTGTAGTTTTAAGTATATAAGTTTTTCACCTCTTTTGTAAGATTTTTCCCTAAGTATTGCATATTTTTCAATAGTATTGTAAATGGTATTTTTAAAAATTTCATTGTCCAATTGTTCATAACTAGTGCATAGCAATACAGTTGGGGGAGTTTTGTGGTAAAATGTATATAACATAAAATTAGCTATGTCATTGATTTCTTCTTCTTTTTTTTTTAAAGATTTTATTGGGGAAGGGAAACAGGACTTTATTGGGGAACAGTGTGTACTTCCAGGACTTTTTTCCAAGTCAAATTGTTGTCCTTTCAATCTTAGTTGTGGAGGGTGCTGTTCAGCTTCAGGTTGTTGTCCTTTCAGTCTTAGTTGTGGAGGGCACAGTTCAGTTCCAGGTCCAGTTGCTGTTGCTAGTTGCAGGGGGCGCAGCCCACCATCCCTTGTGGGACTCGAGGAATTGAACTGGCAACCTTGTGGTTGAGAGCCCACTGGCCCATGTGGGAATCGAACCGGCAGCCTTCGGAGTGGGGAGCATGGAGCTCTAACCGCCTGAGCCACCGGGCCGGCCCTGTCATTGATTTCTAAGTGTACAATTCAGCGACATCAATTACGTTCACAGTATTGTGTTACCATCACCACTATCTATTTCCAAAACTTTCGTCACCCCAAACAAGAACTCTGTACTCATTAAGCAGTAACCCCTTATTCATCCTTCTCCCCAGCTCCTTGTGACTTCTAATTTACTTTCTGTCTTTATCATTTTTCTGTTCTAGACTCTGCATATAAGTGGAATCCTACAATATTTCTTTCATGTCTGGCTTATTTCACTTAGCATACTGTTTTCAAGATTGATCCGTGTTGTAGCCTGTATGAGAACTTTATTCGTTTTTTGACTGAATAATACTTCATTGTATGTATATACCACATTTTGTTTATCCAAAGTATGGGTGATGGACACTTGGGTTGTTTCTGTCTTTTGGCTATTGTGAAAATGCTGTAATGAACATTGATGCAAATATCTGTTCCAGTCCTTGTTTTCATTTTTGTATTTTTTGTTTTTTATTTTTTGGTGTATACCAAGGAGTGAAATTGTTGGATCATATGGTAATTCTGTTTAGCTTTTTGAGAAGCCACCAAACTGTTTTCCACAGGGACTGCACCATTTTACATTCCCATAGAAATATATGAGAGTGCTCATTTCTCCACATCCTCACCAACACATGTTATTTTCTGATTCTAAAATACTGTTATTATTAGAGCCATCCTAGGATATGTGAAATGGTTTCTCATTGTGGTTTTGATTTGCATTTTCTCAATGACTAATGATGTTGAGCATCTTTTCATGTGCTTATTGGCCATTCATATATCTTCTTTGGATAAATGTCTATTCAAATCCTTTGCCCATCTTTTTTGTTTGTTTTTCTAATAAACTTTCAATTGACGTGTAACCTACATATGAAAAAAATGTTCAAGTAATAAGTGAAGAGCTTGGTGAATCATCACAAAGTGAATGCACGCTTGTAAGCAGATGCCCTTCTTGCCACTGCCCCCTGACGTAAGGGTTACCACCTTCCTGACTTCCGTCAGGCTGACTTCTCATAGCAGAGGTTAGTTTTGCTGAGATTTAACTTGAGTACCAGGTGTACTCTTTTGTGTCCTCATTTTTTAGCTTAATAGTAGATTCATCCGTGTTTTCGCAGGTAGTGCAGTTTGTTCTCATTGCTATGTAGTATTCTACTGAAGGAATTCACCACCGTCATTCCACTGTGATGAACGCTTGGGATGATTCCAGATTTGGTCTATTATTAATAGTGGACAATTTAATGTATGTCCTTTCATTGATATTATTATTATTATTGGGTTTTCCCCCCCAACTTTATTGAGGTGTAATTGACACATAGGAATTATATATACAGAGGGTGCCAAAAACACGTGTACACTTTTTAAGAAAGGAAAAAACTCTTAAAATTGTAATACTCAATATATACCGATAACAAAAGATGAACACAAGTCACATTTGACTTCTGCAATTACAAGAGGTGTTCGAAGTGGTTACCATCAGTGTCTACACGCTTCTGATTGCGGCGAACTGCTGCTTGAGCAACGCTGACCAAAGTGCCCACTTGTATCACTGCATGCCGTTTCAGTTTCTTCACACAGCACCATGCATCTCAAACTTACCACAGATGCGTGCAATTGTTAGGTGTGTTGGAGAGTCTGTTGCGTTTTCACACCTCCATTGTCATACTTCCACGATGTTCTCGAGTTGCAAATACCACTTCAAAATGGTCTTGCGCTCCTCAAACGACAACCGTGCTTTCCCCATTTTCTTTGACTGTCCTGCCTGTCGCATGGTGACACTAGCATTCATTTGATCAACGGCATCTTGAGCAAAGGGCATACTACACAATGCTACCATCATTCAATTCAACTTAGAAAAGTAATAGATAACATCTCTTAAAATGTGTATACACACAATTTAAAATGTGGTATTTAAGGCGCACAATTTGATATTTTCATATCCATGTGTGTTATGTGCTATTGAATCAGTTCCTTATGCCGGTACCTCACTGTTGTGATTGCTGCAGCTTTGTAACAAGTTTTGAATAGGAGAAACGGGCAAGGAAGCAAGACATGACCTGTTATAAATATGTCTGGGGAGGGATGAAACTCCCTATGGACTGGGTCACTGAGATGGCAAAGGGGGCAGCATGGAGAGCTTGAGCTTTGGTATTAGACCTGGCTTGAATCCCACCTCCACCTCTTACTGCCATGTTTCCCCGAAAATAAGACCTAGCCAGACAATCAGCTTTAGTGCGTCTTTTGGAGCAAAAATGAATATAAGACCTGCTCTTATTTTACTATAATGTAAGGCTGGGTCTTGTGTAATATAATATAATATAATATAATATAATATCGGGTCTTACATTAATTTTTGCTCCAAAAGATGCATTAGAGCTGATTGTCCAGCTAGGTCTTATTTTCGGGAAAACAGGGTAGCTGTGTAAATACAGCACAGGAAAGGAAAATCCTTATTGTTCTGGTTGATTATAAAAATAATATTTTCCACTTGTAAAAGAAACAAAGGCCAAATAGTTTGGAAGTATATCAAGCACTTAATATCCTTTAGCCTTAGTTTCCCCATCTGTAAAATGGGGGTGATGGTTTTCTTATGGTGAAGGGTGAGAATTGAATGAGATAATATTTGTGTAACCTTTCAGATGAGCTGTGAATTAGCAGAAACACAGCATACACATATCTGCAATAGGATTGGGAAAAGTGAAGTTCCTAATTTAATTGGCCTGAAGCTTACTGGAGACGAGGGGACCACGGTAGCCAGGAGTCTCTTCAACATATGTTGGTTTAACTTTCTTCTGGCCCCTGAGTTCCCAAACAGGGCACACAATTGCTGGTGATACTCTCTGCACAGGTAGGTTTCTGTCAAGTTGAGAAAGTAGCCAAATTCTTATTGTGCAGGTAACCCTTTTGTACTAAGGCCTACTTCTCATTCCAAGAAAACCTGACACTAACAAAATATGTGCTTCTATTTTCAAAACTTAGGTTCTCCTGGTTCTTGAACCTAACTTAATGCCAGCAAAGCCACATCCTTTTGGCCGGAGTGGGTCTGGGGTAGGAGGAGAAGCCAGAGTGAGTGTCTAGATACTACCGAACAATGGCTCTGGCTTCTGCTTTCTAGTGTTCCAGAAAGTTGTTCCTTATTCCTTCAGCAAATCACATGCACAGTACACGTATGACCTTGGGGAAACTACTGAACTGCTGTGAGCCTCCACTTCTTCATCTTTAAAATGGACATAATAATAAAGCTAGTTTGTAGGATTGTTGTGAGGATTCAATGTGTGAATATATGTAAGGCTTAATAAATGTAGCATGCGTGGGGTAGTGTCTGACACATAGTAAGTGCTCTTTAACTGTTAGCTGTTGTTATTACCTGGCCCAGAGCAGGGCTCCTCTAGTTAACATCAGGACATTTCTGTCCAATTGAATCTGAAAGGCCATTCCTAGGTAGAGAGGTAGGTGTGGTGACCCATCAGGCCCTGCCCCAGGGCACTCAGGAGTACTGTGAGGAGGGTCGGCAGGAAAGCAGGGAGGCCAAGGAGGGTGAGGACTGCACCTAGGGAGGCAATCCAGGGATTGAAGAGGCATAACTAATAAAGACCTGGTGAGAACCAGTTGGGACCAGTTGGGTGAGAGGGCACGGTTACATGACCTCCAGGCCAAGGTCAGATGGGCCCTCTGGAGCTGGGGACTTTAGCCAGTGCCTGAAGCATGGGTGACAAGGCTCAGCTTCCCCAAGAGGGACTGGGCCTTTAGTCCTAGTTGAGAATTCCTAAGTAGATCAGGACACCGAAACATAACCCTGGCTTAGGACTTGGACCTGTGCCGCAGTTGTTGAGAGACCACCACAGAGGGGTCTGTAGGGATGAGCCAGCTAACTGCAGTCCCGACTGCTGGTGGATCAGAATCCATAGAGAAGCCGGCAGGGACCAGGCAGCAGCAGGACAGACCAAGCCTGGAGGTAGCCAGGCTGATCACCGTGGCATGTAGGTTCACTAGCAACTTACTGTGAGATAAGGAGGTGATGTTTTTATTGTCTGTACACTGGGTTTCATGAAGTAGGAAGATGTATTGGAACGAGCACTGTGAAGGGAGTTAGGAGTCCAGGATTTGATGCTGGTTGCCTCATGAATTCCCATTCTGATCTGGGCAAGTCACTGGCTCTCTGGGCATGTTTCCCCTGAAGTGGAAGGGGCTCACTGGTTAATTGAGCACTCTTGTAGTTCTGGGGTTCTGTGACTGCCTGACCCATGGCCTCCATGTGTGTTCTCTGATTGGAAAGGTCAGGGTGAAGAGATAAGACAGGTCAGACTGGGATTGGAGGCTCTGGCCATGGCAGTGCCAGTTTAAGGGTTGCTGGCAGGGGCAGTTGAGGTGACCACCAGAGCTGGGTGATTAGAGGCCCAGCTTTGTTCCAGAGCTTTTGGAGTACAATTACTTTTCTTTGATGGATTTCTAACAGTACAGGACCAAGACAACTAGATTGGGGCAAATGGGAGTGGTGGTACCTGGGTCAGTGGAGGAATAGCTCTGGAGGAGGTGATGGGGGGGGTCTGTCTCCCATGCAGCTGGTATGACTGGGGCTCAGGGTGATTAGGGGATGGGGAGAGGAGTCAGTCATGAAGGTGAGGCACGGACTGCTTCACTCCTTTAGGACTTGTCCACACTGAGTTTTGAAATCATCAGGCACTGTGGTTTCCCTGGATGCATTCAAGCAAAAGCAGGAAGACCGTGGGGGCAAGGACATTACATCTGTGACCCAAGGTAGAAGGAAGGACCAGCTGTACCCGCAGTCTGGAGAGCAATGGCCAAACAGGGGCTCACAGGCACCCATTGATATCTAATTCTTTCATTAAGGAAAATCCAGGTTGTGGGGAGGTCAGCAGGCTTTAGGGAACAGCTTGCCCATGCTGTTGCCAGGGGAGGCAGCTTTCTGCCGGTGAACGATGCTAGAGAACTGCCAGCCTACTGGAACCTATTGTCAGAATGAGAGGCACAGTGTTCAGGGCAGGAGGAGGAGAGCCCAGCATGTGGGAACCTTTGGAGTCAGGGAGGGAGGCCCCACACCAGGGGAAGGAGAACCCAGGATTATCTTCTTAGGAGGGCACATTTCTCAGCAAAGACTTAATCCCAACCTGGCTCTGCCTCTCCAGCGCTGCAGACCAAGGGCACTGCCTTTGCACTACTCTCCCTCCACAGTCTGCTTTGCCTGGGGTGGGACATTCTGGGTGGTGTTCCCTCTCCATCACCAAGTGTCTGAGAGCAGACACAGTGATGGGTTGGGTTCCTCTGGGAGAAGAATCCCTTGAGAATGTGTTTCTCTGTGCAACTGAGTGTGCGTACCAGTTAGAGTATATCTGGGGTATATGCATGTGTGCCAAGGTGTGTATGCACCACTGAGTGAATACTGATGATTTTGTGCACCTTTGCAGGGAGGGTTATGTGTGCCAAGAGTGGCTATTGGCTGTGTGCTGAGTGGTGTGTACTTGAATAGAGATGCATGTGCTGGAGAGAATTGACTCTGTGTGTGGGGGCGGGGCGGGGGAACTGGCCGGCTCCCTCCCTCCCTCTTTTTCCCCTGCTCCTGGCTGGGGAGGATTGGGAACAGACTGGGGAGGGGCGCACTGCCCCTACCCCTGGCCCAGTACTAGGCATGATTGAGCAAGGCCTTGAGCGCTGGAGGGGTTGTCCTGAGGTGAGGGGGCTAAAAGGTACCTATGTGACTGTGGCGATGAATTGCAGGCAGACCCTTCCCTGCTGCCTAGCCCATCCCAAAGGAGTTGGGAGCCAGGCCCCTGTGCCCCCACGAGGGGCGCTGGGGCAATCCGGGGCCGCATCAATGTTGGATGAACTCGCGCTGCCTCCGCTTGGCCTCGATACCATCTTCCCCGGTCTCACTTTTAGTGTAACTGGAGAGCCCAGGGACAAGCCCGAACCTGCAAATGACAATCTTCTCACGAAGGCACCACCTGCGGGGGGGACCTGAGCTGGGGTGGGGAGGCTGGCGCAGATTCCAGTGCTTTGTCCCGGGACAGGGTGGGGGCCAGCCCGGCCCAACCCTGAGGGGCAGGGGTTCGGTTCCAGCCTGGCCTCTCCTGGGCCCCTGGGTCCCGGTGCTGGGTTACACCTCCTCCCCCATTGGGCCACTTTGTCCTCCCTGGGGTGTCATCTGTCGGGCAGTGTGTCCTTGGGGCAGTTCAGTCCCATCCCCCCTCATGCCTTTGGGGTTTCCTGCTTGGGAAGGGGCTGGAGGGGCATCAGCTGGACGGTGAGAGATACCCGTGGGATCGGAAGGGGAGCTGCTGCCGCTGTGCAGAGCCTCCCTCTTCAGGTGAGTGTCTGTGCCCCGAGTGTGTGTGTGTGTGTGTGTGTGTGTGTGGTGGGGGGGACAGAGAAAGGGCAGGACTGAGATCTGGGAGCCCCGATGGCCAAGCTTCTCACCACCCCACCACTTTTACTCCAGCCCCTTGTGGCACCACCCCCAACCTCTGTCTAGGAGGCCGCAGTGAAGTGGGCTGGTAGTCCCTGGATCGTCTGGTACTAGTTGGCAGTCTTTGGGATGAAGCTTTTAATGGGATGTGGCCTGGGTAGTGGAGCATGGACAGCCATTGTGGTGCGCGGTGAGCTTGGATTAAATAGGCAAATTGGGGCCTGGTGCACTGGCAGCCTGTTTTTGTGAATAGTTAAATGGAATACATACATCTCTTTGTTTACGTATGGTCTATGGGTGCTTTTACACTACAGCCTCAGAGTTGAACACAGCTCAGAATTCAAGCCTCAAATATTTACTGTCTGGCCCTTTAAGAAGATGTTTGCCCACCCCCTCAGCTATTCCGCAGTGCATGCTCCCCTTTACCCTGCATGTGTCCATTCTCTTCCTTTCCCCCCACACCTGGGCACATTCCCTTCCTCCTCACTCTGCATCCCCCACACACCTGGCTTACCTCTCAGGCTGAGTGCTCTCTACATCTGGGCACTTTACCTTGGAGACAGACCACTCCCCTCACATTGCCTCACTACTTTCTCTGGCAAGAAAGGAAAATGATTGGGGCAACAGGAATTACAGAATCCAATAGGATATGTGAGAGCTGAGGGCTGAGCCGCTGCAGCATCCTTGCCTGACCCCAAGATGAAAATATGTCCCTTCCCAGGCCACAGGAGCAGAGTGAGTTAGCTGATGGTGAGCACAGCTTCTCTGGGACCCCCAAATCTATCACAGCACCTGAGAGGCTGAGCAGGCCAGTTCTGGGTGTGGGCTTCCTGTCACCTCTCCCTGTGGGTTGGGTCATGAGCAGGTGAGAAAACTGAGGTCCCAGTGGAGTGGGGGAGACCCTGCTGAAGGAGCAGATAATTGTGGGGCGCCAGTATTCCCTGGAGGGACGTAGGAGCTCCAGAGGCACAGCCCCTACCCTGCCTGCTACCCAGCGGCTTCCAGACCCTGGGGCCCATAGTGTCTCTTTCTTCCAAGCCCCAAGCTTTTGTGAACAAAGCCGAACCCCTTTCCTTGGCTCCCCTTTGCACAGCTGAGTTCAGGGGTCTGTTTCAGGAGAAGGAGAGAAACAGGGAGACCCCAGGTCCTGAAGACAGAGCTGCATTCCTGCTGTCACTAGGTGGCACCCTTGAGGTGTCGGTTCCTGCTAGGGAGGGAGCTGAGTGTTGTGACACTTGCCTGCTGTTCACCTGTCCAGTTTCAGCCTAAAAGGCTGTGATCTCATACACTCTGAATCCCACCAGGCCTTACCAGCTCTGTCTGCCCCCAAGGCAGCTCATCAACATCTCCAGACTCTGAGCACTTTTACTTGGGACATGAGAAGGGGCCATCAGGGACTACCTGCAGTTGTAGTGATCTGTCACTACCTGCCTATTATCCTCTTTCCCCACAGGACTCCTTGAGGGCAGGGACTGTCTTATTTCCTGGCACAGTGGAGAGGGCACAAGGTGGTGAATGATACGCAAACAGGAGAGAATGTTGCCATCACTGTTTGCCACCGTAATGTGTCTTGTGAATGCTCTTTAGTATCCAGCTACCTCACTGGGAAGCAGGGGAAAGGACCCAAGCACATGTGTACCCTGGGAGGAGACCCAGCTCAGGCCATTCCAGGAAACTCCTAGTCTAACGGAACAACTGTGTGTGTCTGTCCAGGGGTCCCAGACAAAGGCTTAGAGTACTACATCTGTGTGGGGGAAGCCAGCCACGCCCCCAACCCCACCATCCTCCCAGCAACTGCTTTTGACAGCTAGGGACAGTGTCCACAAGGGACCCCCCACCCAGCCCCCGGAGGGATGGACAGTGTGAATAATGTCTGAAGTCTGGATCCAGCTTAGAGGCCCTGGATGATGGGTGGGCATCCCTTCCCGTGGCCATTCCTAGGAAGAAGGGTGGGTGTTTCTGTTGACTGTGTTCCATGGAGTGGGCAGAGGCCACACCAGCTTGGGCTCTTGGGAAGGGGCCCCTTGAAGAATCCTCTCCCTGATGGGCTGACATGAGGTGCCATTTCCCTGCCTAGAACAGGCTCCAGAGTAAAACTGGCATTGCTCACCGGTGTAATTACTGGTTTGGGTTCGATTTCCATTCAAAACAGTAATCCCAGCCCGAGCTGGGTGTCAGATCTGAAGGTTGATTATTAGTAACACTTATCAACAGCCTCTCAGCTTCAGGCAATTATAGCTAATCTGCCATTCCTGCTCCCAGTCGCGCAAAACTGCCAGCCTCTTCCCTGCTCGCCCACTCCATTCTCCTGTCTTCTTCTCCCTTCCCCTCCCTTTAGCAGCCAGCCTGAGGGAGGGCAGGAGATGGAAGCCCCCTTCTGAGTCACTGTCACCCCCGTATGTATGGAGGGGGCCCATGTGCTTGCTAGTCACCTGTGATCCCCAATAGCAGCAATCTTTAAGTTGCAAAGTCTTGTGAAATGTGAATCTGATTCTGTCAGAACTGAGAGGAATCCCTGCACTTTGCAGACTCCTGGCTCCTTGTCACATGATGCATTTTCACTGCATCAGGGTCCCTCCTGCCCCTGACTCAGTCTGTCTTCCCCTCCAGGCCTGAGACTAGTAAGGCAAGTGAGGCATTTACCTTAGGTACAAATTTTAAGGGACTGTCACAAAGCTCAGTAATCCAGAGAATATTTAATGTAGTAACTTTTAAAAATCAAAATGAATGCAAAAACATCCATAATGAACAAAATCAAAATTTCTTAAAGACAGGATCTAACCCTGGATTGCAGTACTTGGCCTTGCCTCACCTTAATTCCAGTGCTGTCTTAATTTAAATTTTAAAAAAATGTAGGGTATTTTTGCATCCATTTTGATTTGAATATTATTTATCTTGATCACTAAGTTGTTTGGCACCACCTTAAATTTTGCACCCCAGGTGAGTGCCTCATTCAACTCACCCTAGTCCTGTTCCTGATCCCCGACTTCCTGTTGGGCTCTACACCCCTGCTCCCTTCAGTTCTCCCTGCCTACTATCTCAGATTGGGGGCTCAGCTTCTATATGAGCTGGGGCCCCACCATGGGTTCTCCCTCCTGAATGCCCATCCTCCAGTCCATCCCTCTGGACCTGCTTCATCATTGGACACCTCCAAGAGGACTTGCAGGTTGCCATGGTAACTGCTGTGGTAATTTGAGGACAGAACATGCTGGGTTTGCTCCACTCCTACAATCACGTCCTGCCAGGGCCGGATAAGTGCAGGTATGCCTGACAGAGTCCCTGCTGCACGAATCTCAAAGGAAGCTAAAACATTGCTGGATGTGTATGGAGATGGAGAAAATTACATTTACCTGAATCCCTCCCAGGGGAAGGACAGCGTGTGGCTAATGGAAGACTGGTGATGTTTGTGACAGGGAGGCGAAACGCGGAAGTAAACATGGATGCTGGCTAACCAGCCTTCTGCAGAGGGTAGGTCTGATTCCCTGAATGGTTTTGTTTTGCTGAGCAACATCTGTAAGCTGAGGCACACCTGTCACCAAAGAATGCCCTCCCTGCCCCTCCCCCCGCAACCCTACCCGGGTTGTGCTCAGCTTATCTAAAGGTTAAACAAACATTTCAGAAAGATCCTTGTTGAAGGGGTGCCCAGGATGCCAAATCATATGTGGGACTTGAGGCAGTGTCATGTGAAGGTCCAGGCCTATGTCACTTGGCCACTCAGTGTCCCAGGGCTGGCCATCACAGTGGGAGACCCAAGAGTCTCAGGTGGAATGCGTGAGAAGCACTCCGCCCTTGCTATTCTCCACCATCTCCCTTCTGAGGCCTCCACAGCACCTCAGAGCTGGCACACTCCGGCCACCCCGCCTGGAAGTGTCATCCAATGTGTTCTGTGCCACTGACTGGGCAAGTCACTTCCCCTTGAGCCTCAGTTTCCTCTTCTGTTAAATCTGAATAATAATGCCCTCCTTTGAAGGCTGAGCTCACCATTAAAAGAGCTAACATATGTATAAGTGCTCTAAAACTGCAAAGTGCTGTGACAGACCGAAGAGTCATGTTCTGCAGGGCCCTGGAAGACAGAACCAGAACCAAAGGGATGTGTTTGGGCTCGAGGTGAAGAAAAAATGGCTGATGGCAGAGGTGGAGGGCCCACTCTGGAAAGAGTGCACACCCTGATGCTGCAGCTCGGGCAAGAAGGGGACCAGGGAGGGAACTGCTTGAGAAAGTGCTGGCCTGAGTATTGGCTTTGAGCTGCCCTTTGATTCTGACTGGAAAGTTCCATTCTGCCCACAGCAGGACAGAAGACATCTGAGCGTTTATGAGAGATGCAGGGATGAGGTCTCCATTTCCAGGTGGGCACACACATACACTGCCCCACCTGGAAGCTGCTATGTGCGGTATATCTGCGCAGGATCCCTCCGTGCGGCCTTCTCAATGCTGGTTTTGGAGCTTTGAGGCTTGTTGCAAAGTGGACAGAACAGCAGACTGAGAATTGGGAGACGTGGCTCTGACCCTTCCTCCCTCTGAGCCTGATTGTCACCATCTGTGTCATGAAGGGTAAGGGATGAGATGCCCTTCTCAGCTGACAGTCTGGGGTTCTGTTTTCTGGAGGCCATGAGAGTTGACAGAATGGGCTCACCTTTGCACTTTCCTCTCCAGCCACTTACAGTCTCCTCACATGTCTTTGTCTGCTTGGGAGACCTAGGGGCTCAGGTCTTCAGCGTCCAGTCAGAGTGGAATGAGCAATGTCTGGTTTTGCATCTAGGCATCATTTTCCCCTCAGAAATTTGAAACTGAATCCCAAAGATTCCTAATTATTATTCTAAGTGTTCATGGACAATCTGGGTACAATTTTTATGAGTGTGGCCAAGGATGGACAGGAAAGGGGAAGAGGTGGGGCGGGAGGTAGGGAAGAGAGAGGTGGGGGTGACATGGCCTGGGAGTTAGGGTGAGTACCCCATAGTACGTGAGGCTGGAGCAGCTATCAGGACTTGGGCAGAGCACAGCAGCTTAGCCTGTCCTGAGGCAGTGGGGAGCTTCTGAAGGTGTAGGCGGGGGGTGGGAGACATAATCAGATTTGCATTTAGTGGTTAGAGGTTCACTCTGGTGTCAGTTAGAGGCTGGATTGAGAGGAGCAAGTTGGAGGCAGACACCATCCTGATGCCAGGTTCTGGGCAACAGACAGGGCAGCCCTTCCGAGGATGTGGGTCAAGGGACGAGGGTGAGTGCAGTTGGGAGATGCTTGGTAAGTGACTTCAGAAGGGCTTGATAGTTGTCTGCAAGGGCAGAGAGGGTTGTCAGGGGAAAGCAGGAAGTTGCGATGGTGCCTGGGGGGCTGGATGTGTCACTCACAAAGACAGAATATATAAAATGAATGCTCAGACGCATAGGAAGTCCCAGGCTGCATACCTCAGTGTGAGGTGCTGTGGGACAGCTAGGGCGATGTGTCCAGCGAGCAGGTAGATGGAAAGGTCTAGAGCAGGGGTGTCCAAACTTTTTCAACATTTTTCACCAAAGGCCATATGCGGTAAAATACACAAACAGCCGGGCCACTCACTCGAGGTGAAGCACGTATTGCCTCACCTGGTTTATTTAAGTAAACTAAATATATTTTTGGAATTTGCTGCGGGCCAGTTAACAATGGATCATGGGCCGCAGTTGGCCCACGGGCCGCAGTTTGGACACCCCTGGTCTAGAGTTTAGGAGAGGGGTGGGTCCATGATGCAAGTGTGGGCACTCTATGTAAGAGTGTGGGAGATGAAGCCCTGTGAGGGGATAAGGCCACTCAGGTGCACTTTAGGGGGAATGAGAGAAAAAGAGGCTAAGAACACAGACAAGGAAACCCTAAATCCCACATCAGTCCCTCAGGGGGACAATGCACATGTCCCCCAGCACAGAGCCTGCTCCTGACTCCTAGCACAGGGCTGGTCACAGAGAGCGTCAGTGACTGTGGCCTCTGGCTGTGGTTCCTTCAGATAGGGCCTTTGTCCTCAGTGCACCTGGCTCTCCCTGGGTTGCTGTAGTAACCACAGATGCAGGGATACACAGTTTGTATTGCTATGGAAACAAGCAGTTGGGCATCCATGAGTGGCATGGCCAGTGAGGCCTTGGGGATTCAGTCTGCTCCTGTAGAGCTTAGGAGGGAGACTATGACCAACAGAGAGGGTTTCCACTGTGCTAATGAATCAGAGATGGTTGTTAGTTCAACTGTTGTCACGGTGATGGAGGAAGATACCCAAGTGGACTGTGCTAATCTCAGCACTGAGCCAGTGACACAAGGAAGTACATCACGCTCCAGGTCTTTGTGTGCAGTCCCTCCAGGATCAGCCCCCAAACTCACCCCATCCTCTGGCCACCATGGGGCCCAGGACCCCTTTGCTTTCTTTCTGGATTTGCACGCTTTTGCCAAGACAGGGATTTTGTTCCCAGGAGGCACTCCCCGGCCCATGGGATCTCAGCATTCAAAGCAACACAGGAAACTTGGGCCCCTGAAACGGGGCCACCGAAGAGATCCAGATCGGTAAGCATTCAACACCCCTGCCTTTAGCCCACGGACCCCACATCACATCCACTCCACGCCCTCCCGATGACCTCACCCGTTTGCCGTTCTAAGGCCTCCCCTTCCCCATTGCCACATGGGATCCCACCACCCAGGCCTTCCAAAGCCTCGGGCTCTATAGACAGGGAAACCAGGAGGCTTTGTTCCTCTCCCTGCCCAGGATCTCAGGGGGTTCCTTTATCATAGAGTGAGGCCTCTGCCCTTGGCGGTTCCACATGGCTTCCCTCTGCCTGTTCTGGTGGGCTCCTTCCAGCCTCCACCCCCGCCCCCCATGTTTCATTCCCACAGCTCTGGTTCTTACCGCTCTCATTCTGGGCTGCCTGCCTGCTGTCCCAGGCCCCACAGAGTGAGCACCCGACGGAAGTCCCTCCACCCCGATCCCACTTAACTCCCACCTGAAGCGACTGAGACCGAGGCCCTGAAGGAGGCCTTGAGTGACCGCAGTCTGGCCAGGCAAGGGGCAGGAATGACGAGGTGAGGCAACATGGGCGTGGAGTCACCCCTGCTTTTCCTCCTCAGGAGAACAACCAGGAGGAGGTACTGGAAGGAAGGAAGGGACATCGTTCGGTGAGCTGGCAGGGGAGAAGGGAGCACTGACTGGGGAAGGACCATCCACAGGAGACTGTGTGGGGAGGTGGTGGGCAAGACATGGGCGGATCAGGGGCGGACCCCATATGTGCTGGGGTGCGTGTGTGTCAAATGGGGTCCAGGGGAGGGTGTGACCCCTAAGCAAACTCTGCACTCATGTGGCTGTTATGGCCTTGGTTTGTTCCTCCTGGATCCTCCCGTGGTCCTTTTGCCCCACCAGCCAGGTGGTGCTGAAGAGAGTGCCCAGAGTTCTGTGCTCGGCTCCCCAGCCTGTCCTGCGACTCTCAGCCAGGCCTTCCCTGGACCACTGAGGACATTCCTTCCCACTGTCTGAGTACCCAGACCTGCCTCACTGGCACCCTCAGGCCTGTCTCCTACAGTAAGGAGATGTGTCTGTCAGGACTCCTGACCAGGACTTCATTTGTGTCCTACTGATGGCAGGGTCCCTAGGATGTATTTTTTGGCACAAAGGATGGGCAGAAATAGCTGCCCTGTGAAGGAGGGGACTCAGCCCTGTGTACAGATGAGAAAGATGCTGGGATCCCCTCCCCAGGTGCAGCATGGCTGCTGAAGATTCCCCAGTGCCTGAAGAATCTGCTTGCCCTTCCAGGGTCCAGGCCAGAAAAATAGGGGGCATCTGGGGCTCTGTTTTGCCTCCTCATGGGTGTTGGTCTTGGGTTTCTGATGGGGTCTGTGATGATGGGGTCCTAAAAAGGAAGCTCTGTGCAGAGCCATGGGTCTCAGGTATGGCCCCATAACCGGGACCTCCTGTGTCCTCCTTTTCTACACATAGCTTCAAACCAGGTTGACTTTTTAACCTGTAGAAAATCTCATGAAGAGAAATGGGAGGAGTGGTGTATCACTTGAGCAAACCTCAGAGGCTCTTGGGAAGGAGGGGGAGGAGGAGAATGAAGGGTGCAAGTAGTGCAACCCAGGGGGATGACTCTGCTGCATGACTCTAATGAGGCTGGAAGACTTCAGCTCCTCTGTCTTCTGCAGCTGCTGCATTTTGCCCTTTGTGAGCTGATGAGTCTCCTTTCTGCACCCACCACCCATATGCTGTTAAGTTTGCAAGAGCCTTTGAGATGCCACATCCAACCCCTTGTTTAACAGGCAAAACCGAGGCCTCAGAGCAGGGTCACACTGCAAGTTCATAGCAGAGTCAGGACTAGAAAGCAGGCCTCCTGCTCAAGGCTCTTTCTCTGAACTACAGACCAGGGAGCCAGCCTCGCTGTGTGGGAGGCAAGAGCCTTGCTGGAAATGAGTGGTCCTTTGGTTTGACCTTGCTTCCTGTGAACGGAGGCCCTGGGCACACGGTGGTCTATGTATCTGTAGCTGATGGCTGGCTGGCAGGGACTCCAGGCCATACTGGGTTTTGGGGGTGATACCCTTTCTGGGATTTGGTGCCTCTCTACTTTACCCAGGGCCCCCAACACCACTCTGGTTATTCCATGTTGAAAAGCTCTACCACTATCCCTTAAAAACTGCATTGATTCAAGATGCTGCCAACAAGTGTGATGTTTCACCCATTGTGGTCAGTCCTGTGTGAGCACACAGTGCTGTCAGTGGATGGAAAAGGGAAATGAGAACCAGGTGGACTCAGGGTTGAGAGCTGTGTTATAGGGACGCATCTCTGCAGGTTGGGAATAGTCATAATTAATGGCAAAGTTAGATGATCCAGCCATGTAGTGACATAGCATTCTTTCTCTCCTCTGTATTTTCTTTGGGCCCATTTTCCTGGTTCCTTCCGTTTGTAACCCAGTTAAGAAACAAAACAAAATTACCAAGGTATTTCCTACCCTTTTAATCCCAACCTATTGAACTCAAAGTGAGTGTTTGTTATCTCCACTTCCTCACCTCCTGCTGAGTCCTCAATCCACTGCAACCTGATTTCTGCCCCCACTTCATCACTGGTGTTTCCCACGCCTCCAGTCAAGTCTCCAGTCATTCTTAACGGTAAATCCGGAAGTCTTTCAATTCCTAGTTGATCTCTCAGCAGCATTTGACGTAGCTGAGTGCACTCTGCCTTTTGAAGCATTCTTCCCTTGCATCCTGTGACCCCACACTCTCCTTTTCTACCTGCCATTCTGTTAATTATTTCTGTTTTCTTCATGAGATTTTCTTCTTTTCACCCTGGAAATAAATGCTGGTGTGTCTCAGGATTCTGCCCTGGCCTTCTTTTCTCCCTTACACTGATCCCATTGATTACCCTGGCTTCAACTTCCATCTAGCTGGCGACTCAAGTTGCTCCCTAGACCTTTCTTCTTCATTTTTTCTTTTCAGTTCTATCAGTTTTTGCTTCACGTGTATTGAAGCATTGTTCTTGGCTACATAAACATGTAAGATTATGTGTCCTCTTAAGAGCTTAACCCCTTCATCAATATGATATATCTTTATTGCTGGTAGTATTTCTTGTTCTGAAGTCTAGTTGGTCTGAGATTAATATAATTGCTCCAGCTTTATGTTGATTAGTGTTTGTATGGCGTATCTTTTTCCATTCTTTTAATCTCTCTGTATTTAAAGTTGGTTTCTTTTAGAAAACATATATGTAATTGCATCATTTTTATCCAATCTGACAATTTGGCTTTTTATTTGGAGTGTTCAGATATTTAATTTACATTAAATATCAATATGGTTGAGTTTAAATCTACCATCTTGCCATTAGTATTCTATTTCCCCCACTTGTTCTTTGTTCCCTTTTTCTTCTTTTCTTGCTTTCTTTGAGAGTGGGTATTTTTTATGATTTTGTTTTTTCTCCATTTTTAGCTTGTTAGTCGAAATTCTTTTTTGATTATGTTTGTTTTTCTTAGTGATTACTCTATGGTTTACCATATACATCTTCAACTTACCACAGTCTACCTTAATATAATATTATACCACTTCTCGTATATTACAAAAACCTTACACGAATATACTTCCATTTCTTCTCTTTGTCTTTTGAGCTGTTATTGTTATACATTTTGCATTTACCTATGATATAAACCCAACAATACATTATGATTGTTTTACTTTAAATAGTCAGTTATCTCTTAAAAAAACTTTATTGGGATATAATTTGTATACCATATAATTTACCTATTTATAAAGTACAATCCAGTGGGTTTTTAATTGTGCAACCATCACCACAATCAATTTTAGAATATTTTCATTTACTCCCCTACAAAAAACCCATCACCATTAGCAGTCACTCCCCTTTCTTCTACCCACTCCCAGCCCTACACAACTGCTAATTTATTTTCTATCTTTATAGATTTGCCTATTGTGAACATTTCATATAAATGGAATCATATATGTCATCTTTTGTGACTGGCTTCTTTCCTTAGCATAATGTTTTCAAGATTCATCCATGTTGTAGCATGTCTCAATACTTCATTTTTTTTCATTGCCAAATAGTGTTCTACTGTGTGGACATACCACATTTTGCTTATCGATTCATCAGTTGATGGACATTTGAGTTGTTTCCACTTTTTACCTATTATAAATGATGCTGCTATGAACATTTGCAGACATGTTTCATTTCTCTTGGGTATATACCTAGGAGTAGAACTTCTGGGAAACTCTTCAACCTTTTGAGAAACCACCAGACTGTTTTCCAAAGGGACTGGGAACCACCAGACTGTTTTCCTATTCCCACCAGCAGTATATAAGGATTGCAATTCATTTACATCCTTGCCATTACATATTTTATCTGTGATTTTGATCATAGCCATCTTGGTGAGTGTGAAATGGTAGCTCATTGTGGTTTTGACTTGTATTTACCTGATGAAAAATAATGACTAATGATGTGCCTATAGCCATTTGTATATCTTCTTTGGAAAAAATGTTTATTCAAATCTTTTGCCCAGTTTTTACATGGGTTGTTTGTCTTTTTATTATTGAGTTATAAACATTCTTTATATATTCTAGATACAAGTCCTTTATCAAACAATGATTCGCAAATATTTTATACCATTCTGTTGGTTGTCTTTTCACTTTCATGATAGTGAAACACAAAAGTTTTAAATTTTGCCACACAAAAGTTTTAAATTTTGATTAAATATATCTATTTTTTTTCTTTTGTTGCTTGTACTTTTGGTGTCATATCTAAGAAATCATTGCTTAATCCAAGGTTACAAAGATTTATGCCTATGTTTTCTTAGAGTTTTATGGTTTTAGCTCTTACATTTAGGTCTTTTATTAATTCTGAGTTAATTTTTGTATACCTGTGGTGTGAGGTAGAGGATCCCAAGTCATTCTCATTTTGGCTATTTCTTTGTCCCAGCACCCTTTGCTGAAAAAAACTATTATTCCCCTATAAAATAGTCTTGGCATCCTTGCCAAAAATCAGTTGACTGTAAATGTGAGTTTATTACTAGACTCTCAATTCTACTGTGTTGATTTGTGTGCCTTATACTAATACTTCACTGTCTTGATTATTGTAGCTTTATCATAAATTGTGGAGTCAGGAAGTGTGAGCTTTCCAAATTTATACTTTTTCAAGATTGTTTTGGCTATGCTGGGTCCCTTAAATTTGCATACAAGTATGAATTTTAGGAACAGCTTGTCAATTTCTGCAAAGAAACCAGCTGGTATTCTGATGGGGATTGAGTGAATCTGTGTATCAATTTGGGAGTATTGCCACTTTAACAATATTTAATATTCTGACCCATAAACACAGGATACCTTTTTATTTATTTAGGTCTTATTTCATATTTTTCAAAGTATCTTCCAATGAATAGTCTTACACTTATTTTTTTAATTCACTTCTCAGTATTTTATCATTGTTGATGCTCTTGTAAGCTGAATTGTTTTCTTCATTTCATTTTTGGATTGTTCACGGCAAGTGTGTAGAAATATAACTGATTTTGTATATTGTTCTTATATCCTGCAAGCTTGCTGAACTTGTTTATTAGTTATAATAGTTTTTTAGTGAATACCTTAGGGTTTTTTTTTTATACAAAATCATGTCATCTCTGAATAGAGACAGTTTTACTTCCTCCTTTCTAATTTGGATGCCTTTTATTTCATTTTTCCCCCCTAATTGCCTTGGTTAGAACTTTCAGTGCAATGTTGAATAGATTGGTCAAGAGTGAGTATCCTTGTTTTGATCTCAGGGGGGATGCCTTCAATCTTGCACTTTTAAGTATGATCTTAGTGTTTGCTTTTTAGTAGATGTCCCTTGTCAGGGTGAGAAAATCCCCTCCTAATTCTAGTTTTTTGAATGATTTTATCATGAAAGGGTGTCAAATTTTTTCTGTATCTACTGAGATGATTAAATGGTTTTGTCCTTTATTCTACTGATATTGTGTATTATATTAATTGATTTAATAAATTAATAAAGATAAGACAACTTTGCATCCTTGGGATAAATCCTACTTGGTCAAGATATATAATCCTTTGTATATGTTGCTGCATTTAGTTTGTTATTTTGTTTGATTTTAATGAGAAAAAAATTATTTCACATGAACCTGCATATTTACCATTTCCAATGCTCTTCATACTATATATATTCAAACTGGCATCTAGTCTCATTTTCCTTCTCCCTGAAGGACTTATTTTGACATTTTGTGTAGTGCTGATCTGCTGGTGATGCGTTCTCTTAGCGTTTATTTGTATGAAGCAGCCTTTATTTTGCTTTCATCTTTGAAAGGTACTTTGTCCCAAAATAAAAATTGACAGTTTTTTTTTTTTTCATTTTTCTTTCAGTGTCTTAAAGATGTTGCTCTACTGTCTTCTGGTTTGCAATGTTTCTGATGAGAAGTGTGCTGCTTTTTTCCCTTTGCTCCTGTTTGCAGTGTCAGCCCCCACCCCCTTTTCTGGCTGCTTTTTAAGATTTTCTCTTTATCACTGGTTTTCAAAATTTGATTATAAGGTGTTTGGTGTAGTTTTCTTAATATTTCTTCTGCTTGAGGTCTTTTGAGATTGTTGGATTTTTCTGTTTATAGTTTTCATCAAATTTGAAAAACATTTGGGTATTATTTCCTCAAATATTTTTTTCTACCTCTTCCTTTTTTTCCTGCCTCCCCCTTCCTTTTGTTTTTCTATAACTAATTACATGTACATTAGACTGCTTGATGTTGTTCCACAAGTCACTGATACTTTGGGTTTTCTTTTTTAAGTATTTTTTCACACTGAGTTTTATTTTGGAATATTTCTATTTCTATATCTTTGAATTCACTGGTCTTTTCTTCTGTGGTGTCTAATTCTGTGCCAGGCCACACTGAAGCCGGAGTTATTTTTCCAAAGCTGATATAATCATATCATCCCCCCTCTTAATGTTTTTCAGTAGCTTCTTTAAATCTTTAGCATACAGCCCAATCTTAGTGGAGATAAAAGGCTCTTTCCTGGTTGGTTCCAGTTATGCTCTCAGGCATCTTCTCATCTCCTGCCTTTCCTTCCACCATCAGCACCAGTCTCACAAACTTACATGCTGTCTTCCATTTCAGGGCTTTACCTGTGGTCCCTTCCATATCTTCACCTGATAAAACTTCTCATCATTCTTTAGAACTTGATATCACCTTCTCCAGGAAGCCTATTCAGATGTTCTCAGTTACACACAGTGCTAAACTCTGTAAGTCTTAGTCAACTTTAATCATGGGTTATATTTGAATCAGCTGCTGGGCTATGACCTCTCTGAGGGTAAGATCCTGTCTTGCTTGGTTCTATACTCTTAGTGGAGGGCCAGAGTGCATGCTCAGTATAAGTGCACTGAATGAATGAAAACTGACTATGGAGGCATGGCTGGCTGAAACGAAGAGACCCAAGACCAGTTGCCCTTCAACGGTCTGGATGTCCTCAGGGCTTTCAGGCCCAGAGCAGAAGGACTCAGTGCACCAGACTCCCTCCCAGAGCTGGGTAGTACTAGGCTTGTGGGTTGGTGCTGTCTCCCTGCTCTACTCCACAGGGGCTAGACCTCCTGTGGCTGCATTTATCACTGCTTCAGAGGGAGCCCTGCTGTATCACCCCAGCCTGCATGGGCCTGAGTCCTGGGAAAGGTCTTGGGGTGGCTGGACTTTAGGCTCCACAGTAAAGCCATCTCTTGTGTGAGGAAACTGTGCCACAGAAAGCCTGATGTGTCACAGGGAATTCTTTTTGAAAAGAGATTTTAGAATAGGATGTGCTAAAGGGCTTGGATGACTGGGACATGCCACCATACAATCTAACTCTGCTAGGAAAGGTCTCATTTGCTCCTCCATTTTAAAAATTACATACTTTACTATCATTTGATTATAAGCTCTATGAAGGCAGGGACCATGTCTGTCTTTTTCATTGTTATGTCCTCAGCCTCCAGTGCATATACACAGTAAGCACTCAAATAATTATTGAATGGATAATAATAGCCACAATTTACTGAGGATTTATAGTATATCACACAAGGTTCTATGCCATTTACACATATTAACTCATGTAACAGTCACAACCACCATATGCTCTTGTTCTAATTTTGCTGCTGAAGAAACTGGGACACAGAATGATTAAGTAAATTGTCCAAGGTCATATTGTCACATAGGTGGTGAGAAAAGCTTTCAAAAACTTGTATTCTTAATCTCTGTTGAATGAATGAATGAATAAATGGATGAATGAATGTCCTGATTTATAGTATCTACAAAAGGGGACCATAATAGATAAAAGTGTACTTCCTAAAACAAGCATCAGAACATCAGACTTCCCATAATTTGGACTATTCCTACTCAATATCAATTAATATAGCTCTCTGTATTACGTATATATAGTGTTATATAATTACCGTGTTTCCCCGACAATAAGACCTAGCTGGACAATCAGCTCTAATGCATCTTTTGGAGCAAAAATTAATATAAAACCCAGTATTATATTATATTACATTACATTATATTATATTATATTATATTATATTATATTATATTATATTATATTATATTATACCTGGTCTTATAGTAAAATAAGACCGGGTATTATATTACATTATATTATACCCAATCTTATATTATAGTAAAATAAGACTGGGTCTTATATTAATTTTTGCTCCAAAAGCATTAGAGCTGATTGTCTGGCTAGGTCTTATTTTTGGAGAAACACAGTATATATAATATGCAACTAAATATAGAAGTACTATAAGTATGAAGTAATATTTACACATAGTATTTATCATTACTGTTAACACTGTGATCTTATTGCATGCCAGGCTTCGTATTAAGTGTTTTCATTTAACATTTGTAATTATGTGAAATAGGTGTTAGCATCCCTGGGAATTGTTATGCTGTAGGTAAGGCTGAGGGAGGATAAGCCCAAGGTCACAGAGCTTATTACAGAGCAGAATTTGGGCCCACATCTATTTGACTCTACATCTGCACTCTTAAGGGCTTTGCCATACTCCCTCTCCCATAGTCCAGCTAAAGCCTGGCCACCTGGGGCTTTCTAAGCTCTTTCTCTCCCAGGAAGCTTCCAAATCCTAGGGCATGGTCCTTACTTTACAATCCTACCCAAGGTGGACTGTCAGTGCCTGAGCAGGTTTTCCCAGGTCCTGTCCAGTAGGGAAAGCTGAAGCTTGGACAGTTCAGACACTCGTTGGTAGTCCCAGTACGAATTTAAGGGGTGCCATATTGGAGCCCACCCTAGATTAACAGAATCAGAATCTCTGGGAATGTGGCCCAAGAATCTGAATTTTTAAATAGCTCCCCAAGTAACCAATGTCCAGACAGATTTGGGAACCACTGGCGGTCCAGGCTCAGGAAAGAGGAATTAGACACTCAAGAAAGAAGTGGTGGTCTCTTGCCCAGGCCAACTTTACAACACCTGTTAGCATCATGATGGCATCATGTGTTGTGAACATATATTGTAAATTAACATTACAAAAATTTTAAACCATATGTTCACTGTAGTAAATTTGGAATATATGATATAAAGAAGAAAAGTAAGAGTACCTATAATCCCAACACCCAGAGGTAACTCCTGTTAATATTTTTATTTATTTCGATTTTTAAACTTTTTTGAAGTACATATAGTATGCATAACAATGCACAAATTTTAAGTGCACAGCTAATGAATTTTCACAGCTGACCACAGTCATGTTAAGAAAACACAGACTGAAAAGCAGACATTGCCAGCACCCCAGACATTCTCTTTGAGCACCTTGCTGGTAACTGCTCCCTCCTAAATAAGTTCTCCTGACTCCTAACATCACACATTAATTTTCCCTCTGTTTGACTTTTATATAAATGGAATAATTCATTATCTACTCTTTGCGTTTGGTTTATTTTGCTCAATATTGTATTTGTGAGATTCGTCTGTGTTAGGCATATAGTCCTCGGGTAGTTAGTTCATTGCTGCTGTACAGTATTTAACTGTGTGACCATAGCACAATTTATATGTCCATTCTACTGATGATGGGCATTTGGGCAGTTGAAAGCATTTGGCAATTGTGACTAGTGCCGCTATGAATATTCTTGGGCCTGTTTCCTGGTGCACGTGTACACACATTTCTGCGGGGGTGGGGGGGGTGCCTAGGAGCAGAGTTGCTGAGTTTTATGTTCATCCTTGTAGATTCTGCCAGTTTTCCAAAATGGTTCTACCCATATGCTTCACCAGCAGCATATGAGTCCTGGTTGCTCCATAGCCTCACCAAAACTTAGGCTTCTCTGTCTTTTTGTTTCAGCCGTTCTGGTGAGTGTGTAGTGGATGGTATTGTGGTTTTACTTTGCATTTCCCTGGTGAGTGATGAAGTTGAGCATCTTTTCCTGCATGCATTTCTTTTTAATCTTTTACTTATGTACCCACCCCTGGTAATCCTTAGTTCATTTTTAAAAAGAAAGAAAAGGAAAAGGAATAAGGCCAAACCATAAAGCAAATATGTGTGTGTGTGTGTGTGTGTGTGTGTGTGTGTGTGTGTGTATTTTGAGTAAAGTACTATGTTATCTTTCCCTTCAGTGAAGTACGTCATCTTAAAAATAAGTTCTAACTGTAAGACCTTGAAGAAAATGCATGCTCTGCCGTTGTTCCGTCTTTTAGCTCTTTCTTCTTTGCTCTGCTCAATCATTTAATTTTAGTTGCTGCACCAACAGCACTTGTATCCATTTGGGGATGCATTTTTATAAACTTTGCATTAATATTCTTTAAAGAAAGGCTATTGTGACAAAGGAAAGCTTCAGCTCAGGGTGAGGAAGGAAGCCTTGGGTGGCTAATGCCCAGAACTCGTTACCACTGTTGTTCTTCTGGGAGCTTCCAGTAGGGAACTTTGCTGAGTGGAATGGACTGGAGTGGTGAGCATTGCAGAGTAGATTATAAAAATAAGGTTGTTTTGTTTTGTGTTGTTACTACAGAAAAGTGTTTCTTAATTGAAAAAAATAGGTTTAAACTCTCTTTAGGTGTTATTTTGGGAAAAAATCTATTTGGGTGCTATCTGAAAAAAATATGCAGCATGAGTGTGTTCACAAGTAGGAATTGCATATGCGTGTGTGTGTGCATATATCCTTTTAACAAAGTTGTGCAGAATGTTTTGTCATCTAAATTTTCACGCAACATATTTTCCCCATATCATTAAATGTAATTAGAAAAACATTGTTTTCAGTGGCTGTTGAATAGTTCTTTTTATGGACTTACTGAAATTTATTTAACCATTCTCCTATTTTACTTCAATTTCTAATTCTCAATGACGAACATCTTTGTATATACATCTCCATGCTCATTTGATTACTTTCTTAGAATAGCTTCAGAGAATTGAAATTAATGGCTCAAAAAGAATGACTATCTGAAAGATATTCATGAAAGTTCTTTGATACACTGACGTGGCCACATTTCCTTCCAGAAAAACTACCCGTCCTCACTCTCCCCTAGTACATGAAATGCCTCGCTCAGTGCACATCTGCCAACTTCGCATTTACTTCAATTGCAGTGTCTCTTGCCATATAGGAGACTGTCGTTTTTAACCTAATGAAATATGTATGGTTTCTGGATTTAGGACCATGCTTAGAAAAGCTCCCCTACTCTCTACACATGATTAGAAAAAACTATTCTCTAACATTTTCTATGTGTAGTTTTCTCTTTTTCTTTTTCCTAATAAATCTTTGATCCATCTGTAATTTTTTTTGTATATGAAATGAGGGAGGGGTAACTAACCCCCCACCCTACCCCCACCAATAGCAAGTTGATCTCTAAACCATTTAGTAAATAGTGCAACATTCTTCAGTGTCTTGCAAGGCCATCTTTATCATATACCAGTTTCCTCTGCAGACCTGGATCTGTTTCCACATTGCATTAGTCTGTGTAGTCATTCTCTAGTCAGTACCGTTATTTTTTGGTTATTTCAGATTCATATTACAGTTTGATAGATGGTGTGCTAGTGCCTCCTTATTCTTTTTCTTTTACAAGATTTTCTTGGCTGTCTTGGAAAGTTGGCTTATTTTTGCAGATGAATCTTGGAATAAATTCATCCAGTTAAAAAGAAAAAGTTCTACTGCACTTGTGATTAGAATGGCATCAAATCTATAAAATTCATTTGACAAAATTACAATGCCATCCAGGAATAGAGGCTGCATCTCCTTTTATTAAGGGTGTTTGTATAGTTTGCATTCTTAGAGTTTTAGTGTGTTTTCATGTATCTGAGACATATCTTGTGAAGTTTTCCTAGATATGTTATTGTTTTCTGTTGCTTTGGTGAATAAGGTCCTTGTTATAATATTTTAAACTATGTGTTTCTGCTACGTAGGAAAGTTATTTAGAGTTGGTGTGTCAGAGCTGGAGTCAGTATGTCAGAGATAAAAGGGTTAGGGTGTTGTGTCACCCTCACTGAGCCCTGTGAACACTGAGGCCAGAGGGTTGGAGATTTGCCCCAAGCTGCAAGGTGAGTCATGGCCAGTTTGAGTCTGGAGCCCAGCCTGTGTCCACTGGAAACCCTCCAAGTTAGACAAAGAGAAGGACTTGTTGTAACTCATTAGTCAGGAAGCCAACTGCTGTTGCCATGGAAACCTGAAGACAACATCTTCTGGGAGGACCAGGATGCAGAATTCAGAGAGAACAAGCTGCACTAGGGTGGAGCCAGTCTCGGATGGCCCATCTCTGGGCCTCTGTGTGTGTGTGTGTGTGTGTGTGTGTGTGTGTGTGTGTGTGTGAGACACTTTCTAAAGAGGGAGGTGGCCACCTCACCTTTAGTGCTCAAAGGCCTGGTCCATTACTCTGGATCATTGCAGGGTGGTGCTGTAAGAAAGGGTGAGGTGCATGGAGATGGCTTCCCTGTGTCCATCAGGGCCCAGTCCAAAGCTGCTCTTAGAGCTGGACCGAAGTGTTCTGGGCAGAAGTGTTGACATCTGCCCTTCATGGGCCCTGGAACCCAGCTGGCATCTGATTTGGACACTGACTTCTCCTCCATCAGATGATTGGGTAGCCACATAGACATTGGGGTGATAGGAGCAGAGACAGCCCTTTACCCCAGGACTCACGCTGCTGCTGATGGGCCAGAGGGCAAGGACAATGCAGAAGTAGAGGATGATGGTCTGGGGACTGGACGGGCTGACCTGCATGTGGAGCTGAGCATTGGGACCGCCAAGGACAGAATGTGCCTCTGCCACAGCCTCAGTCTGGCATGACACAGGCAGGGGTCACCCCAAGGAGTCCCGCGAGCACCTGCGGAGTTTGTGGCTGAGCCCTGACTTCCCTGTTCACCTTCCCGCCGGCCCTCCCACCACAATCCTATGCCTCTAGTCCTCTGGTCCCTCCTGGTGAGCCCAGGAGAGCCTGAGCTCAGCATTCATTGCAGCCTGAGAAACGCCTGTGTGTTCTTATGGAGGCCTGCTCAGGCTGGGCAGGCACGGGAGAAGCTTCCTGAAGCAGGTAGGCATCTTAGTTTGGGGTTGGGGTGCTGCGGAGAACAGGAAGGAGAAGGAGCCACCTGTGGTACCTAAGGCTGGAAAACAAAGGTGTTTAGCTAGCAGACCTTGTCCCATCCCTTCCCAAACCTTGGTTGGCCTCCCGTGCCTCAGGCCAGGGCCTGACCTCCTGGGAAGTGAGCTGTCACCCCAGGGAAGCTCACCCCATCTTTCCTGCCTTATGCCACCAGGATCCACATTATGTTTCTGATCCAGGAAGTGGGCTTAGGGGGCTGGTGTGGGGGTTGTCTTCTGTCTTGGAACATGGGGGTGATATGGGAATTGCTGGAGTGTGTGAGCCCTGTGTATAAGATGGGCATGTTTGAGGCCTGTGATACGTGAGCGTGGGGAGAACTAGAGGTAAGTGATTGTATATATACATGCATAGTGTGTGCATGTATGTGTGGGTAGGGGAGGAAGTATGTGTGTTATGTCTGGAGTGTGGCTATGTGGTAATCTGGATGGGGGTGTGTGGCGGGTAGGGTGAGGTATCCACTGATGTGGGAAATGCCTTGAGTGAGGATAATTGGTATTTGGTGGAGGGTATGCATGTATGACGTATATGAAGGGTTTCAGGTATATATGCATGTATGAGTATTGTGGTTTAGGTATGTGGATAATGCGTGTGTATGAGATCTAACTGGAGGTCAAATATGTATGTGAAGTACCTGGGGTGAGGTATACACGTAAGCTTGTCTACGAATAGTATAGGAGGGGCTGACGTTATTGTATGTGGTGTGGTTTGGGAGCGGGAGGGTTATGTGTGGGTCCAAAATATGCGCATGGTATGTCTGAGGTAATGGCTGTGTTGGGAAGTGATGGAAATGAACCAACGCATGAGTGTGCAAAGTGTGTGCAGAAGGGGTAAGGGGGCACGTAATCCTCCCCACACTTAGGAGTTGGTGGGCATGATTTCCCCTCCAAATTGAGGAACCTGAAGCTCCGTGGGGAAACAAGCACCGTCCCACCTCTGGCAGCTCACAACCTAGACCCTAGAGGGTTCGGGGAGGGAGCTGGCCTCTGGTGGACCAGTGGGTTTTGGTGGGTCATGTTCAGTTCTTCAGGATTACTGTACTGGAGCTGGCTCGCATTGGCTCACGAGAATCAATTGCCCAATAAAGGAGCATTTTTGTAAGCCAGTTGTTAAACATAGCTGTTATTAAGAATTAAATTATTGTTTTGTTGTTTGTCTAGACTAAAAACATGATGGAAAAAATGTTACTAACACAGATTAAATTTTGAAGCTTGTCATGTCTATAGCTGCTTCATGTGACTAGCACAAAATATTAAAGAAATATTCTTGCAGTGTTCAAAAACTATTAACCAATATAGCACAGAAGCCACTCTAATCACTGATGAATGAGTGACGTTCTGACATGTCTTTGTTGTTTCACTTTAATCTTACTTGTTAAATGAAAATATCAACCAACATTCAAGTTGGAACGACACTCATTTGTCATTGCAACCATGGGTTGGCTCCAGATAAAAAGTAAGGCAAAAATCAATGAACGCATTGATTTCTCAGACAATCATCTGGCTATGTGGAATTTTTGTTTGTAAATTATGTGCTATCCATCCTTTATATCACCCAAATGTATAATAAACGTATGTATCCATACAGGCCAACATTTCTGGGAGAGCTGGATTAAGCATCACTGTTGAAAGCTCCCGAGTAAGCGCTATGTTCCTTACAGTCCTCACATGTCGCCTTCATTGTACATGGGCTGAGGTGAGGGGGGTAGGTGTAACCTGCAGAGGCACTGGGAGCAGCTTCTCAGATTTCCAGACAAGCTGTGGCTTGTCACTAGCTTAGCTGTGACCTCCGCCTGGGCATTGGGGCTCACCCGGAGGGCCCATTCACTCAGCACGCACGGTCTCAGCCCCTTGTCTGTGCCAGGTGCCAGGGACTTACAGGGAAGGGGAAGACATGATCCCTGCCTGCATGGAGCTCCCGGCCCAGAGCAGGAGACACCCAGGCACAGACAGTTACTCCCTGGAGAGCATGGGGTAAAAAGGAGGCAACTCGCCCAGCTGGAGAAGGAGGGAGGTGGGGACAAGGGGAGTTGGCTTGATATTGGTATTCCACCTAGAACAGTGTTTCTCAGCATTTAGTGCACAGCATCCATGGGAACTCTGCTGAAAATGCAGTCTCTGTTGGTGGGTCTGGGCAGGGCAGGGACCAGGAGTCTGCAGTATGCCAAGGGATGGTGAAGCAGGTGAGCCTCAGGCCACACTTGGAGAAACATTGATCTGGGGAGAGAAGAGGGTGTGTGCAGAGGCAGAGAGCTGAGAAACAGCAAGTTCCGTTGGGAGATCTGCAAGGAGACTTTCAAGGTAGCAAAGCAGAGGCGGGCCAGGCTGGGAGGGCAGAGAGAGGCAGGAGACAGAGTGGGGCAGCTCACGCAGCCTTGTAAGCCTCATGAAGGGGTTTGAGTTCTGTCTTGTGGAAGGAGGAGCCGTGGGAGGATCCTTGTTCGCAGACAAGTTCTCTGCTCAGATTGACTGAAAAGTGTGATGCTTGTGGAGCAGGCAGAATGGGAGGTGGGGATTGGCAGGAGGCTGGAGATATAGGAGGCCTGAACCCAGGCAGAGAAAGCACAGGGGGCTGATCGGAGGGCTTCTCGGGCCAAATGAAGGCGAGAGGAGTTAGGTAGCATCTAGGTTTCTGGGGTGATTGAGTAAATGGGAGGGCCATTCCTGTTGTCAGAAAACACAGGAGGAAGAGCAGGTCTGGCGTGAGATAAGTTCGGTTTTGGAGCTGGAGACTTAGGAATGCTTCTGGAGGGACTCAGGGGAGCCATTAGGACAGTGGGGGAGCCATGGGAGTGGAGAGGTCACCTGGGGCAACACAGAATGAGAAGAGTGTCAGAATAGGTGCCCGGGTCCAGTCCTGAAGGGCCAGGAATGTGGTGCCTGTCTTGGCGTCATTTCTGGGAGGGGTGGCCCACCAGTCGCCAGGTCTCTCCACGCCCGAGAGCCAGAGAGTGGGTGAGAGGTCGGAGGAGTTCAGAACCACGGTCAGGGTGGCTGACGCCTTCGGCGAGGAGCTGGCGGTCACAGTGGTTAGGAGTCATGGGGCCTCAGTTCTAGCGCAAGTCCTGGCTCTGCTACCAAGTTGCCGTGTGACCTTTGGCAAATTACTACCTACTCTGGGCCTCAGCTTCTTCATCTGCAAATGGGAAGGTTGGATCAGACCAGTGACTTTCAAATGACATTTGGAGCCCCAAAGTCACCCAGAAGTATCTCCAGGGAATCACTGGGAAGAAGGGAAGAGGCGGAGGGTGTGGCTCTCTAGCCCCCACCCTCCCCCCAGCTTCATCCAGAACCACTTGCCTTTATGTCTCCTCTGTTGGCTGCCAGCTGGGTCAGAGGATCCCAAGTCTGTGAAGCCTTGTCAACACAGACACTGATGGAGCCTGAAGAGTAATGAAACATGAGGAGAAAACCAAATATTCCCATAGAGATATTGTGTGAGCCTCAATGCCCATTTCCCACGTAGCACGGCTGCCCTTATGCTCACGGTTATATCGGACTCGGCTCTGCCTACTTGTGGGCAATTTCATCAGTTGATGCAGCTCAGCTTGCTCCCCCTTCCTGGCAGGTGGGCCACCAGCCTCAGCCATCAGTGTGCCCTGAGTGGGGTCCATGTGACACTGCCCTTTCCCACAGCTTCCAAGGACAATGTAGAGTGAGGCTGAAGCTCCAAGGGAGCCTCCCTGCCCCTTACCACTCTCTGTCCATTGTTTTTACAAAGACAGAGCAAGGATTCTCTAAACAGGACACAAACACTTGGGTTCTTTCCAAAGCCTGGCCCCAGGGACAGTGCCCACCATGTACTGGAGGCCTCAGTGGGTAGTACCCTGTTTCCCCCGACCCAACCCACCTTCCCCCAAATACCCCTGACAGCTGGGCACTAACAGTCAAGTGGAGGTGAGGCTGGGCCTAGGTCAGGGGAGGGCAGTGAGAGGAAAGGCCCTAAGAGGGGACAGAAATATCCTTCCAGGGCTCCCACAGGGAAAATGAGGACCTTTCAAGTTTATATGGCCTCATATCCCTGTGAAGCCCATGCCTGGCTCCTCTCCATCAAGGCAGAGCCTCTGAGCTGCCCACACCCTTGCTATGGGACCCTGTGGTGATGGAATCTGCTCAGAGGGGCCAGAGGTCACCCTTATTTGTCCTGTGCCCCGTCAAGCCCAAGCTCATGTCCCAGCATGCACTTCCTCCCCATT
This sequence comes from Rhinolophus sinicus, assembly GCF_036562045.2. NCBI lineage: Eukaryota > Metazoa > Chordata > Mammalia > Chiroptera > Rhinolophidae > Rhinolophus > Rhinolophus sinicus. Next base: position 124,250,965 of record NC_133756.1, read on the forward strand.
GGTGGGAAGATTGTCCTGCCCTTGCCCCACCCTCTAAGGGATCTAGACCCCCAGATCAGGCCACACTGGGCCCAAGGACTCCAGGCTTGAAGACAGTGCCTTTGTGGAGCTCCAAGGTCTCCCAGGTCTCTACTACCTCGGGAACAATTTGGAGGAAGATCTCAGCGGAAGTGGCCTCCTCCCTGTTACCTCAGTATACTAGCTAGGGTTCAGGAAGTTGCTCCAGGGCCATTGGGAAAAGCCTCCCTAGCCCCCCTCTTTTCCCTGGAGTCCCTCTCTGATCCTCCCCTTGCTCTCTTGGTTCCTCAGGACCATGGAGGCCACTTCAACCAGTTCTCACTTTGCAGGGTGGTTGGATCGGGGCAGGGGTGACGACTCTCGGTGTTTCCTGATAACAGGCTGGGGGACTCAAGCACCAATGTGAAGCTGAAGAGAGTCGTGGAGACAGGGGGCGGTGAGACGGAGTCTGCCCAGGCCATGCCCGTGGCCAGGGTGTGGCCTTGGGCCTGGGGAGGGTCGCTGTTTGAGAGGAGGACGCAGCTTTATAAAATGACTCCGTAAGTATGGCCTGGGCAGGCGGGTCCACAGGCCCCACTGCCCTCCCTGGGACATGGGTGTGGACCAGGAGGCACCTGTAATAGGTGACTCTGCAGCATGCTCTGGGGAACCCAGATTGCTGGGAGGCTACCAGTGTCAGGGAAGTGCAAGTGCTGGGGCCAGGGCAGAGGCTGGCTCTGGGCTTCTGGGGAATCAGGGAGCCCAGGTGCTCTCAGCAGCCCGTGGAGGGTCTGCCCCGATGTTCTAGGCCCCTGGGCTTGAGGCCTTCCCTTGAAAGGTGCGTGTGTGTGTGTGTGTACATGTGAAGGGCTGCAGTCTCTGCCATGACTGCTGAGTGTAATCTGGCCTTTGGCCCAAAATAAGAGCCCTGTGAACTCAGGAACCCAGGAAGGCAGGCCCATGATTTTTTTGTCAGGCATCAAGGCTCCAGAATGGTGATTTGCCTCATAGGAACCTCTGGGAGAGTTTTGAAAAATACACATTCTCAGACCCCACCCCCATAGATTCTAGGATGGGACCCAGGAATCTCTAATTTTTAAAGCCCTCCGGGTGGTTTTTTTTTAATTATTATTGTTTTTTAAATTTTTTATTGGAGAACAGTGTGTTTCTCCAGGGCCCATCAGCTCCAAATAGTTGTCCTTCAATCTAGTTGTGGAGGGCGCAGCTCAGCTCCAAGTCCAGTTACTGTTTTCAATCTGTAGTTGCAGGGGGCGTAGCCCACCATCCCATGCAGGAATTGAACCGGCAACCTTGTTATTAAGAGCTCGCACTCTAACCAACTGAGCCATCCGGCTGCCCGCCCCCCAGGTGGTTTGATGGATAGCTGTAGCTGGGTGAGGAAACCATCGCTCTAGGGGGACACTGACGCTGGGCCAGTCTTACTGTAGGTGTGTGGAAGCCCAGGCCTCCATTAGACACGCATACGTTGACTCTTGAAGATGTTCTGGTCGTCCAGAATCTCATGGGAGAGGAAGACCCAACGTGTTCTCAATAACCTCTTCCTGCAGCACAGAGGACAAAGAATGGCGCAGAGGCAGGCCCTTGAGGGACAAAGACTCCAGAAGGAAAAGGGTGAAGCCTAAGGAGAAAGGATTCCTGCATCCCAGGGTCCAGGGCCTCATGCGCAGTCCTCTGGCTCTCAGAGCCCAGGGCACTGGGTCCACACCAGCCCCAGCACAGCCCCCATCCAGTCCCGTGGGCAAGCCTGGTTCTTTTTGTACAAACACAAGGGAAAGAGAAGAGAGGTTAAAGACAGGAATTCTTGGAAGGTGAGCATGCTCGAGGGTAGTTATGAAATTTCATCAACGGAGTTCCTTTTTAACATTTTTAATCTTTTAAAAAAAGAACCCACTTAATTTAAAATGACCTCTAAAGCCCTCCTAATTAACATGAAGGTTACTGACTTAAATGAATCAACATGAAGTAACCAAGTGAACATTTATATGGTGAAGCTGGAGTCTGAGTTGGTCTGAGTGGTTTATTTCCCGTCTGGCCTGCCCAGGGACACATACTCATTTCTCCCAACACTACACACGTCCACACCTCCTAGCTGTAGAGTGTCCTAGGTGCTCACTCGACCCAATTTGCTTAGTCAGTCCCCAAGTGCTGAACCCTTGGGCTCTTTCCAATTTCTTGCTGTTATAAATATCACTGCTATGAATATCTCTGTACAAATTACTTCCTTAGTATTTTACTGGGAAGCATTCCCCAAGTGGAATTACTAGGTTAAAGGGCATGAGCAATTTTATAGTTCTTGTCACATATTACTAGATAGTCTTGTGGAAATATTGAATCCCTTTACCACGGCACCAATTATGTATAGTTGACCTCATGGCTGTCCCATATTAAGGTTCATTGTTTTTATTTATTTGGAGCTGTGTTATTTTGTTTTGATATTCCCCTTTTGGCCATATTGTTAAGGAGTGGTGCTGTAAATTTGTTTTCAGTGTGTATTACTGTCATGATTGGTAGAGTGAGGCATTCTCTGAAGGACCCTGAGGACCTGATGGGCATTATTGGTCCTGCAGGGGTTATGGTGAGACCAGTCCTGAATTGGAGAGCTGGGCCGGGGCTGGGAAATGGAAAGTTTTGAGTTTCTAGCCTTACTCAGTCCTCATCACCCAGCAGTAGGGCAGCAGGCACACCAGAGCCACAGTTCAGGTGTCCTGAAGCAGAGCAGTGAGTGTGCTTTGAAAGCAGCAGTACTTGTGCCGAGTGTAGGGAACTAAGATAACAGAGAGAGGGAAAAACCGTGGCCCCATGCTCATCCCCGACCTGACGGGCTCTGCTGGGGGTCGGCACAGCCACCTGCTCTAGCTGTGGTCTTCTCGTGCGCAGATTGTCATGTGGTGCTTGTGGCTGTGGCCATGGGGAGAAATCACATTCGGGGTTTTGTACTACACTTGCTGGTTGTCGTGATCCTGATGACCGTTGGGGAACTACACCAAGAGTTTGTCCACTGCCTGTCAAACCAGGGCTTTGATGGTGGCCAGAGAGGCTAGCTAGGTAAGGCCAGGAGGTCTGGCCATCGTATCTTGGTTGAAATCCAACCATGGGGAGTTTGGGACAAGGAGTATGTTAGGGAACATTGACTCAAGTCAGGGTCCAAGACAGTGGCCTGCACGTAATGTCAGGAGGGCTCATCAGTGACATCAGGGACTTAAGACAGAGACAGTGAGGTTCAGGGGCATGAAACCTGGTGATAGAAACTGGGGGTCATGGCTGGTGTGGTCAGGGCCGTGGAGCATCCAGGGAGCTCAGAAGAGATAGGCCAGATAAGGGAGGAGAGTAAGTCCAGGCACATGTGGCTGATGGGCAGCCGAAGTCAGTGTCAAAGGACTCAGAAAACTTGAGAACAAAGAGTCAGATATGGACACTCGAGGTATTCTGGGTAGGATGGAGCAGTATGGCAGTTTTTGCAACCAAAGGGGTCTTGGTGTCCCCGTACCAAGGGCCTATCCATGTTAAAGCAGACATTGGGGGAGGGGAAGACACAGGGCTAGAATAAGATACAGACAATAGGGCCCCACCTCTTGGAGGGGAATTGTCATGGGAAACTGGCCAGGGTATCAACATTCCAGCCTAGCACCTGGATTTGGGGCAGGACTCCTGCAGAGGTCAGGGACATCGGGCTGAGGGTGAAGCATGAATGTTGCTGGGGTAGCAGGGAGCTGTCCTGAGATCACCAAGGTCCTACAGGCTTTCGGCAGGAAGCAAACCCCCTTTCCCTTTCATTCTTGGCCTGTTGCTCATGGCGCCAGGGCTTGAGTGGGGCTGGGGCAAGTGGTAATGGACAGAGGAGACATGGCAGGGCCAGGACCACTCAAATGGCAACTAGAGAAGTGGTTTGGTGCAGCAGAAGTGTGGGGTTTCGATTTAGATAAGCTGGTCTGATCCTGGCTCTATACATTACTGGGTGACCTCAGTTTAACATCTGTGAGCCTCAACTTCCTCTTCTGTAAAATGGGGATATTCGTTATAAAGTGGTTGAAATTATTAAAACAGAAAAGAATACATGAAAGTGCTCAGCACAGATAGTTGTTTCTCAGCAAATGCCAGTTTCCTTCCTTTTGCCTCCTCTAGTACCTAGAGCAGGGTCGAGTGGCTCTGTAGGACCAGGCAGACTTACACCCTAGGCCTTGGACTGGGGAGTGAGGAAGCTGGGGGAGGTAGAGAGGGGACAGCATGCTCTCCAGTAAGTCCAGGAGCAGAGCTGGAATAGAACCTCAGCTTCTGGTTAATCTGACCTGGGGGTCATGGTGAATTTAGCCACGTGGACATACAACATGGGAAACAGCAAGTGGATGGGTAATCCTTGCAAGTTTATGAGCCTTGGTTTCCTTATCTGAAAAATGGGTATTTTAATACCTTGCTTCCAGAATCGTGTGAAGACTAGCGATAATGCATGGAAAGCACTAGCACTGCTCGTGCACATAATAGGAGGCCCATACACGTATATATATATATATATATATATATATATATATATATATATATATATATATATATATATATGTGATAGTGTGGTTTCTGTGGCTGCTGACACCTCTATGAACCTCAGAATCATGTGAGGGGTTTCTCTCTCCAGCTTGGGGTTTTACAGACATGAACAGGGCATATGTGTGGGGATTGTGCTCTGGCTGGTTCTGTGGCTAATCGTGTCATCCTAGTGTTGGCTGAGGGGGGTGGGGGCTTCCCGAGATCCCTGGGACCTTTGGGGGTTCTGAGGATACTGCCAGGGGGCAGAATGGGCACATAGAAGTTCTTTTCTGAGAGTGGCAAGTGCCAGCGTCTACTCAGGCACTGGGCTGAGGTCTCACTTGGCATATGGTGGGGCAGCCTTTTCCCCTGTAGGAGCGTTACCAGAGGCAGGCAGCATGGAGATGGAGGGAGTCAGGAGGGGCGCAGCACTGTCAAGCGCGGGTGAGGATGGAGGTGACAAGCATGTCTTTGCAATCCAGAGGGAGCTGGGCCTGGGTTTGGCTCCTGGACCCGTCAGCTACCTGTGCCCTGGTCCTGATCCCAGGCCTGCCCTGTTACTGTGCACCGAGGACTGGGTTGTGGACCTCACTCTTCTCTGGGGGCAGAAGGACCATGCAGAGGGTCCAGATAGCAGGGGAAAGTCACCCTGAGGCTGCTTCAGACTTCCCCCATGGGTCTCCCTAGTGGGTACCACAGCTCTGGGGCAAGAGGATTCTGGGGTTCTGAATCCCAGCCTATCACCTGCAAGTGGGAGACCTAGGGCAAGTCTAGTGTATCTGACTTGTAGTCTCCCTTCCCAGAAAATGCCTTCATGGGTCAGTCGTTGTGCTTGTGTTAGACATGCAGCGTGGGGCAGAATCAGACCTGGTCCCTGGGCCACTGAGCTCATGGTCTAGGAACTAGATTAGTTATTACATCAGTCATAGCTGCTGGTGTTTAGGGACTTCAGCGGTGGTTACAAAAGCACTCTGAGGGGTTGGGAAGCCACGTGTAACTGCCAGGTGTATAGCCCGTGCACTTTGCAAATAGCTTGCAGTCCCCATCCCCTCTGGATCTGTCTGGACCTGCCAGGATCTTCTGGGAAACCTGTGCAGCCCTCTCCCCAGTATGTGTGTACACACACACACACACACACACACACACACACACACACACAGCCACCACCGTGTAAAGATGGGGCTCCACCCTCTCACTCTGTCTCTGACCTCCATTCTGAACTTCTCACTCCAGCTGGCTCTACTCCTGCTTCCTGATTGGCTCCCTACTCTCCCAGTATTTGTCCGTCAGAAGTTGCTAGTTTGTCAGTGGCCTCAGCCCATAATTCTGACACTAACTAGGTCCTGCTTTTCCAGGTTACAGTCTGGGTCCCCTTTCCTGCAACAAAGTGTAGTAACAGCCACTCTTTATTGAGCATTTAGGAGCTAGTGCAATGGGATTGTTGAGGAGCTGCTTTTTTCCCGTTTACTCTCCTGTCCAGCAGGGTCAAGGAGAGCACCTAAACAAGTAACATAGCCCTGGGTTTGCTCCCTGCCTCTGCTCCTTGTTAGTTCTGTGAACTTGGGCAAGTTCCTTTACCTTCTGAAATCTGTTTCCTGATCTGTAAAATGGGAATAATAATAGTGCCTTTTCTACAGGGCTGCCGTAGAGCTTAAATGAGGCCCTGTATGTGAAGCTTTTAGCACAGTGCCCAGCACATAGTAGGTGTTTAATAAATGTTAGCCTCTGTTAATATTTTGTGCCTAAGAACATATTTGGAGTAGACAACAGGAAGAATCACCCTCATTTATACTCGTACACTCAGCAAATATTTACTGATCTTCTTTGTCCTAGGGACTGGAGATACAGCAGGGAGCAAAACAGGAAAATCCCTGCTTAGGTTGCTTATCGCCTCCTAGTTTCCACAGCCACAGACTCACGCCTCTGCTGTCAGCCCTGTCCTCTCCGCTGAGGCAGCCTTCCCTGCCCTGTCTCCTTCAGCCTCAGCCTCTGCCCACCCTCAGAACTCCCTGAATTTCATCTCCTGACCCCTCCTCTCACCAAGCTGGGCTTTTCCACTCACCTGGACTGCGGTGTCCTACAGACACTCAAACCGAGCTCATCCAAACTGGAACTCACCACATCCAACCCCCTCTCAAACCTCCTCCTCCCCTTCTATTCCCTGAGGGGGTCCCTGTCCACTCCTGCCCCACCTCAAACATGCAACTGTCCCATCATCTTCTTCATCATCACCACTTAGAGAGCAGTTACTTAGGCACTGTTCGAAAGGCTTTCGTTCATTACGTTATTTAATCTCTTGGTATCTTTAAGAAGTAGTTCCAGTTGTTTGAAGATGAGAAAACAAGCCAGAACAGTGAAATATTAGGTTGGTGCAAAAGTAATTGCAGTTTTTGCAATTGTTTTTAACCTTTTAAACCACAATTACATTTGCACAACCTCATAAATACCCAAGGTCACACAGCAAGTCGGTGGCTGAGCCAGGATTAGGAGCTCCGACAGTCTGGCCTCAGAAGCTGTCTCCAGAGGCTGAGCCTTTCCGACCGCTGTGCAACCCTGCTTGAGTCCTGTGGGCTCCCCTCAGCTGCACCACTCACCCCAGTCCCCTGCTCGGCCATAGGCCAGGCCATGCTGGCCTGGGATATTGACAAGCCCACTCGCTGGTATCCCTGCTTTGCTACGGACCCTGTCCCAAGGGCTGCCTGTGGTCTCCCCACCCCACAGGTGGGACAGTGTCATTTTTCCCATGGCAATAACCCCTGTGATTTTCTGTTCTCGAGAGATTCAAGACCAAACACTCAGCCTGGCCCCAAATAACTACTCCATACCTTACTCATTCCCTGCTTGACACCATCCACCCTAACACTCTCCCGCCTCTGGTGTCTCCCTTACCCACTGTACCTTTATTAAACGTATATTCAGCCTCAAATGCCATGTCCTCAAATGCTACAGAGTCCTGCTGACCCCGTGGCCAGACTCCATTGCCCTCTGGCCCCACGACTCTGCACCATCACCACTTGCTGGGCTGATTCACTCTGGGCTTATCGTTTGCTGTGTCTACATCCACCTGTGTCCTCCACTGCCCTGTGATTTTTACAGGCCGGTACCATGTCTTATTCATCTCTGGCTCCCAGGGACTAACAGGGTTAGGAACAGAGCACGTCTTGCCACTGAAATGACCAGAGCTGGCCTACCTACGCTGTCACTTGGCAATTTGGGATAGGAAAGGTCTGAGTGTCTTTTTTTCTCCCATCTAGTGCTACTGTAGAAACCAGAAACTGGGACTGATTCCCAGATTGTTGCATCCCAGAATGAATGAAATAGGAAGGCCAGTCGAGGTCACCTGTGTTAATCCTTTATCTTTGAAATGCTGGGCTGAGGCCCAGAAGGGGAAAGACCTAGCCCAGATCACTCAGCAGGGAGAAGTCATGACTAGAATTCAGACCCCTGGCTTCTAGCCCAGGGTACTTTCTGCTTTGCTGAACTGTTCTATCTTTTCTTTGCTATTTCTCCACATCAACCACCTACTGTAGTAACCACAGTTACTTAAACTGAAAAACAACCACAATCTCATAGCTCTGGAATGTTTTCTTTTCCCATTCCAGGTAACCACATTCACACATTTGTCATCACAACTTTATACTCTCATTTTCTTATTTAGTATTTTTTGTAACATTTAAATTAAGTTCTTATAGAGAATGCAGTATGTTTCTGGGTTGTTTTTATCCATTGACGTTCATGTGAGATTCGTGTCTGTTACCACATTGTTTTAGTTTTGGTCACTTTATAATGTATTTTAATATCTAGTGGAACTGATCCTCCTCTCATTAACCATAATGATGAGAATTTTCTTTGCTTCTCTTACCTACGTTTTATTTTCTTCCAGATAATCTTTACCTGGATTATGTAGAGGAATTAAGGGCAGGGAAATCGTTTATCCCAGGCTGACCTAATCTTGGGCATTGAAGGTCAATTGGACACTCTTAACTCACAGCTCTGAAAATGGAAAAGAGGCAATTGACTGGGTGAAATAGGCAAAAAAGGAAGTAGTCGCTCCAACTCCCTGTCCACCCACCTCCCTACTGCTGCTGTGCTGGGACATAGGGCAAGGTTCCCTCAGAGCGCACACATGCTCCCTAGGAATGCATGTAGCTGGGTGCTGGTCATGGCTCAGCGATTGCGGCTTGCCCTGAGATGGGGAGCCCCCGGTCAGCTTCCTGTGTAGGATGGGGAGTCTGGGGAGCAGGCCCTGCTCTGTGTCCTGTGAACATGCACCCCGGTGCTCTGCAGCATTCCCACCTCCCCAGGGGATTCCTGTGGAGTCTGGCTCCACCCCTAGATGTTTTTGCTTTGGTGTAAGACTCTGCCTCTCACTGCCGGCTCTCCCAAAGTTGTTATCTCTAAAACAACACCTTACCTCTTCCTAGCCTATTTACTCCTGAGAACACTCACTTGAGGTACAAAGTGGACATGTAATGAATATCACCAACCCAGCTGCTTTGTGTGAGACAAAATTTAGCAACACTGTTGATCGACACTAGCCAGCAAATGAAGGTAGTCACTTTGGCTTTCTAATTATAGAACCTGCACTCACAAATGGTGTTGGAGCTTGCCCTCCGGTCCTTAGATCATCACCAAAGGGAACCACAGGAAATCCCTGTACATTATCAGGTTTCTGAATCCCTTTGGAATTTGGCTTTGGACTAAATGAACTCTAATTTAGGAAGAATTACTATCTTAAAAATAATCATATCATGTAGGAATATAGTAGGAATCTCCATTTATTCAAGTTCTTTTTATAAATCTCGGTTATATTTTATAATTTTCTTCCTGTGGATCACAAATAAGTCTCTTTAATATTATTTTAAAACATTTCATGCATAATCTTGTCATTGTAGATGAGCTATCTTTCTCATTTTCATTCTGTAAATGGTTATTATTTTATAATAGTAATAGAAATGTTACTGACTATTTTCTTTTTATCGGGTGACTTTATTGAACTTTCTGAATCAATTCCATCATTGATTCCTTTTAGTTTTCTCAGGATCCCAGTACAGAGCATCACTTGCAATAATATAAATTATGACTCCACCTTTCTACTATAGTAGACTAATGACTGTACATCAATGTCACCCTCAGGAACTTCAAAAAAAATACTGGTAGTTGGCCTGGCTCCATTCCCATTGAACCACAACTTTGGGGTCAGCAGTAGGGCCTGGGACCCCCCGGGGCCGAAGGGTAGATTCCAGATCGAGTAGACAAAATCTGCAGTGGTGGGAGAACGTGCGCTTGGCTTGTCTGAAAGCAGACCAGTGTGGTCGCAGAACAGAAGCTGAACCAGCTTTGTAGACTCTTACAATTTTTGGTCTGTGAACAAAGGATGTCAGTGAAGGATTTTAAGCAGCGGGGCCATGGTAGATTTGCATTATGAACAGATCACTCTCGCTGCCATGTGAGAGCAGGATCCAAGGAGGCCAGAGGGAAAGGGGGTGTAGATCATTATATAACAAGTAACTCATACATCTCCTTACTATGTGCCGGGTGCTAGGTGAAGTGGTTTACATGTATTAACTCTTAAGAAGCCCCCAGGTACACAGGGACTTCATGGCAGCGCCTTGTTTGAAACCACAGATCTGGCTCGAGTCTGCACTCTGAAGCATCCTAGCTTTTCACAGATGAAGTAGTTTGGATGAGGATTTTAAGCAGCCTTGAAGATGGTGAGAAGAGGACCGATTAAAAAGATACTTAGGATTTAATATCAACTGGACCTGGTGGTGGATTGGATATTGGAGGGAGGGGAAAATCAAAGTACCAGTTTTCCCCCACACCTGTGGCCATTTGGAGTTTCTCTGGGACTTGTCTGTTCACATTTCCATTGGCTTGTTCAGATGTGCTTATCACCTCTATTCTGTTTCATGGGAAGGGAGGGAAGGAATTCAAACCCACTTTCCAGGGTACATTCTGCACCTCCCATCTGTCTTCTGGGTATCTGACTGGTAAGAGATGAGTCCCTGCACATCACACCTTTTGTTTGGGGGTGTGGGAGGGAGCTGTGCCTGCTGTGAGTGTAGTGTTCTTTACTCAGCTGTCCCAGGGAAGTGTGTAGTGGAATGTGAGACATGGGTGTCCTTTTCATGTAAATTGTCAGGCAGGGCCCTAGATAATGGAATGTTAGTGATACTGGGGGCCTTTGACATTAATCCAACCCTCTCACCTTATGGATTGATGCACTAAGGCCAAGAAAACTGGGAAGAGATTTGTCTGTGGTCATGTAGGAGGCCAGGGACTTGGGCCTAAGTCTCAGATTTCCCAACACCGAAGACATGAAAAGCATCTTCGGATCAAGTGATGATGTTAGCCAGTGACATCAGCAAGTGTCTGGTCATCTGCCCTCGTGGGGGCTAGGGGTGGATCCTACTTTGTGTCAGAGCTAAGAGGTGGGGTGCGGCAAAGTTAAGAATATGCTTCATTGAGCCAGAGAAATGGCTACTGATAGCTCATGAAAACCAGACGGGCTGAGATGCACGTATAATGAGCTGGGACCCAATACAGATAGATCCCTAGGGCACTTTGGAACAGGTAGTCAAGAAGCTGGGGCACAGTGGAAGGTGACCTGTGCTAGAGAAATACACAGCACCTCCCAGGGCCCTGCCCACTGGGTAATGGAGGCCTCAGAAGTCCATTCTGAGGACCAACCCAGCTTTCCTGTCTCCAGGGAGACCCCAGAAGTCCCAGTGTGAGGGCCACGACAGGGCCATGTGGCTGGCAATACTCAGTTCAGAATTCGGGAGCTCGTCTCACTGAGAGGAGCCCCTGTCCCCAGGGCACCCACTCCCTGCTAGCCTCAGGGTGGCAGGATCAGGAAGGATCAGGGTGAGCAGTGCCTGCAGAGGAGACATGGGGGAAAGGTGGGCAATGATGAGGACCGGGAATCAGGGAGAGACATCTGAAGCAGCCTGGAGTCAGAGGTAGATACTGCCCGCCCCCCCAGCCCACCAGCCCTGGGTGTGATCTCACCCAAAGAAGTCTAAAAAGGGGGCTGCACATGGCCTCCTCCCCGTGCGAGTGGAGAAACTAAGGTGCCCCCTCCTGCCTCCTAGAGCCCAGGCAGGGCAGCGGCTGGGACTGCCTGTTCTCATCCTCATCCGAGATGGGCCCCGGCCCCTGAGCTGAGGCTGAGTAAATCCTTGCTGTTGTGACCACCCACAGTGCTTATGCTTCCCTCTGTATAATAATAGCTCCTCAGGTTGGCTGTGAGCAATCAATGAGATAATACATGTAATGCTTCGCACAGTGCCAGCCCTACTCGAAGGCTTAATAAGTAGGAGCTCTAATTACTAAATGTTGTCACATCCTCTGCGGTGCTTTGGACTTTCGACACAGCGGTCACAGGTTCACGTTTCTTCTCTCACTTCAGCCTCACACACCCTGTGCTGTAGACAACATATGCATTGTCCCCACTTAACAGATGAGGAAACCGAGGCAAGCCCACTGAGAGGTCCCTGGCCACCCAGTGAGTTAGCATCACAGAGAGGACAAGAATTCAGCTCTCCTAAGTCTAGCATGTTCTCACTGCTGTGTGATTCTTCTCTAAAATACAAAACTTTTATCCTTGTTTCAGGTTTGCACAAACTATAATCATCGTCTTTTGTCTCCTAACAGCCCTGCTATTGGAGAAATTTTTTAGTGCTGGAAGGTAGTCTTTGCGATTGGTTCACCTGCTGTTTTTCATGGGGCACAGAGAGGCTACATAACAAGGTCACACAGCACATTAGCAACAGGCAGGACTGGAATCTGGATGTTCTTTCCTCTATACCTGCTGCTTCTATAAGTCTTGGAATTTTTATCCCCATTTCAGAGATGGGAAAACCAAGCCAGAGAGATAAAACAACTTGACTAATCCCATAGCACCACCTTTCAGGACGTTGCTTCTTTAGTGACCTGGTGGCCTTCGAGTCTGATATTTATGAACCATTAGCAGCAAAAGAAAAGGGCCATGGAGCGGAAAGATGATGTCCGGGGGTCATAAACTTTGCCAACAGTTTAAATTGCATTTCTGGGTCTGATTCCTCTTGTTAGAGAGACGAGTTTGTGAATTCAGAGTAGGATTGTTTAAAATGCATTTCACATTTTAAATAACCATGGCTTTCTTATATGAGGGGGGAAAAACCAGGTCAAAAATGCAAACTCACAGGCTTTTCTGAAAGGTTACAAAATAAAATGTTCTTTGCTGGAGGATGTAAAGGCAGAGCCTCTCTGTTTGACAAAGGATAGGGCTCTGCCAGATAAATCCTGCATTATGAACAAATGAGAGCTCTCTCTGTCTCTTCCTGATCAGCTTAATTCCTGTAGCTTATCTGCAAATCCAATAATGCTGGTAAAACAAACCCCTCCTGCAGGCTGAGGCAGGGCCTGGGGCTCCTCCCCAAAAGCCTTTCCTTTTATAACCTTAGCCCCTTCTCCTTGGAGAGCTGACCTTAGGAGCCCTGTGAGGACATGGGCAGGAGAACTTGACTGGGAATGGTGGAAGCTTCCCCAGGACTAGGCTGCTGTGCGTCACCTGTGGGTCTCCCAGTCCTCAGCCTGGGGCCCTCTGAGCAGGAAACACTCAGCAGACCCTCAATGGAGCTGGCAAAGTGGGGGAGGAGCAGATATTGAGGTTCAGCTCCCTTCTCCCAGTTCTCCTGCACTCCTCCAAGGTAAAGAACCTGGCTCAAAATTTCAGGCGGTTTTTTATGCCCACATGCATTAGACTGTGGCCACTTGGGTGTCCTCTTGGTAATATTACACTTAACTAAGGATATTTCAACTGCACGGCTTTTAAAATAGTATTTATTTATTTGTTTGTTTGCTTGTTTACCACACCCACTGTGCACCGACAGTGTTTACTGTCTGTCTCCCCAACCATGGTGGTTGGGGTGTTGTCGGTGCTGTTTAGGGGTCACTAGGAGATCTCAAGAGCCAAAAGCTGGCGTTAAGAGGTAGCCTGAGCACCTGGAAGGGGCAGCCACATGGAAAGCAAGATGTGGTCCCTAGGATGGACCAGCTGGTAACACGCATCTGTCTTTCTCACCCTGGGCAACCAGTATGTGCCAGAGCGTGGAGCGTTTCTTTATAGGACTTGACACTTCCCTACAATATTGTATCCCATCTCCTAAACCTGTTAATCTGTCATTAAATTACCTGGAAAGAATGCTTATGATCAATCCTGTGAACATAGAATTGGTTACTTAAACCACGTCCCAAGTGACAGACATCGTGTAGCCCCCACTTCTGCCAATTTCCCCATGAGAAATACAGCTGTGATGACTCTCTCTGTACATAAACTTTTGACTCCGTCGCGTATTTCCCTTGGCTAGTTTTCTAGAACAGGAATTACTGAGTCAAAGGGCTAAGGCTGTATCATGTGGCTTTCTCTAGAGGACAGCAGTTAAGCCTGTGGGCTCCAGAACACTCTGCTGCCTGAGTTGGAATTTGAACTTTTCCACTTATTATCAGTGTGACTTTGAGCAGGTTATGTAACCTCCTCTTCTTCATCTGTAAAATGGGGATAATAATAGTACCTACTTCACAATGTTGTTGTAAGGATTAAATGAGAGAAGCCATGTGTAACTGTTAGCTTGGAGAGGCATGACTCATGCAATGTAATCATAAAGCAAACCTTATTTTTGTCTCCTGTGTTATCTTTACTTTTATTCTATGGGGCTGTCCCCCACCACCCCCACAAACCTAGATGAAGTTGAGGGTAAGGCAGGCCCATGGCTTTTCTGGTCATTTGCAGGTAATCAAAAGTCATTCTGTCAGTAGTTCATATGTCCTGTCTATTATAATTTTAAAAATCTTTCAATTTCAGTGACAAACTCCTCTTGCCCATCACAGTCTGCTGCAGGCCAGTCCTATGGGAGAGGGTCCAGCTTGCAATTCTGACCCTTTCCAGAGTCTAAGGTGAAGTTAGGGTGTAGGGAGAGGGGAGGAAACAGGAGAGGAGGGGAGGGGCAAGAAATTTCTTTCCTGACTGATACTCTGATGAGCCAGTGTCACACTCTCTGGGCCTCTCACTGGGGTGCTTCTGTGGGTTCTTAGAGACCATTCCATCACTAGGGTGCCCCCCATGTACAGGTCCCTTGATGTGGGTGATGCTCTCTCCCCATAGCTTCATATACCACGGTGGTTCCTTTCTCAGGTGCTGGGAAACCTGGTCTTATTCCTTCCCCTGGTGTCGCCTCCCCCCACAAAGGGGCCCTCTTTGACCAGCATCTATGACAATCACTTCTGGCCTTCATGTTGAAACCCCCATTGGATCACAGGAAATGCTTAAGTATCCTTTGCCCCGCAAACCTGGCTGCTACGGTTGACCCTGAAGCAGTAGCATCCTCTTGGCCATGAGGGCAGCCAGCTGCCACCCATTCTTTGGATCTGCCAGGCATGAATCAGTTGCCCATGTATTGTGGCCCCAGCACTACGTGGTCACATATGAAGCTCTCTTAAGGAATCTCCTTCAAGCCCTACTCTCTGGATTTGAGGTGAAAGCCATAGCACCCTTCACCATTCCCACTTTAGGGGTCACTGGCCGCTGAGGGCTCTCTCCAAAATTCCTCTTAAATCTCCAACAACTCTTTCTTCAGCCTCACTTTTTTTTACGTACTAGGGATGGATGCAGACCCAGGTTTTTTCACTGCCTCTTTTCCAAGTCTCATTTGGTGTTATCTCACCTCACTTTGGAATGTGATACCTATTAGCTCAGAGCCTCAGTTGGAGAGCTCCATGTCATCATCCCATGCCCATATTTTTATGGAACATGTAAAGGAGTGCCTGGCATGGAGCATGTACTCAACAAATGACAGTCATGAATGATCCGATCTCACAGGCTCTGCATTTGCATTCACTTCATCACCATTACATTTGGTTTTATCCCTATTACCTTGTTTTATGCTTTACAAGTTTTATGTTTCCTTTAAACTATGCTTGTGGTTTCTTTCCTTTCTTTTTTTTTTCCTCTTGGTGTGGAGATTTTTATTTGCTATTATCTTTTGCAGTGATTTGGAAAATAGACATTGTTTCCAATGCTACTAGTGGTTGCCCTACATTTTTCAAAGACGTCAGTAAGCCTATGTTATCTTACTTTAATCATGTGTAACGGGACAGTGGTCTTTGTATATTCTGCAATTATGTAAATGGGAATTTCAGAGGGTACTATCTGGCTGCCCACAGTTATGCTACCATCTTGGCATGATGTCTGCTTTGAAAAGGCACGGGCGCTGGTTTAAGGCCTGCTTGTCTCTGTCTAGGCTTTCCCAATAGCCAGCTAGCAGTTTTCAGTACCTCTGGCCTTTTCTCCCTTTATCCTCCATTTTGCTCTCAATTGTTGTCTTTCTAAAAGGCACGCCTGGTCAGGTTACACTTGGCTTATAACCCGTTAGTGATTCTCCTTGGCTATAGAATGAAATCCAAACTCCCCAGCCTGGTTGGTGTGCAGGGTGCCATGTGATCTGGCCCTTCCTTAACTTTCTAGGCCCATCTCTTGCCACACTGAACCATTTACTTATCTGCCACCACAGTGGTTTTCGAGTGCATTGGTCACACACTCTCACATCCCCGTGCCTTTGCTCACATCATCCTCTCTGGCTGGAATGCCCTTTTGCCAAAAAGTTTAGCACAGCTCCTAGCCAGTCAGAGAATCTTGGTAACTGTTAAGCTTCCGTCTATCTTTCTTATCAATCTATCAAAATTCTACTCACCCTTCAAGGCCAAACTGTCATTCTTTTTAATTCTCAGGCATTAATTTAATTCTCAGGAAGGGCTTGTCCTGACCTGACTTCCCTCCCACTGGTTCCATTGACTGCCCTCCCTCTGTGCCCCCTCTCCCAGCACTGTGTACACCTGTATTATAACACCAGCACCTTGGTGCTTCCCATCTCTCCTGCCAGACTGACAGCTCCCTGAGAGCAGGACTGAGCCTGATGGCTGCCAAAGCCCTCATGGACCTTTGAGCCTGGTTTGGGTCTAGTTAATGTTTGATTGATTTGAATTACCTTCCGTAGCCTGCAAATATACAGCACCAAACTACTAGGCAGGGCATCTTGGGACTTGGTGCCCAATCTGAATAGATATTCATTTATTATTCATATCCTTTTGCTTCCAAAGTTGACTAGAGGTGGCCCAGACTCAATAAAAATGTTAAATTAGAAGTAGAAAATTTAAGACTCCACATGGAAATAGCAAGTTGCCAAAATGCTAACTTTTTTCCTTGGGTGAACTAGTCTTGCCGAGGCGAGCTTGCCCTGGGGTGCAAGGTGGGGAGCTGGGGGCTGGGGTGGCAGATGTGACGGTCTCCTTTAGGCTGCTTCAGTCCCCATGCATTCCTTCACCTCCCCCCCCCCCCACAAACCATGGCCGCGTTTGAAAATGCCTATGATGCAATGAAGATAATTTAAATTCACAGCAAATATCCCATCCTTGCACGATTTGGGCAGGTGGTGAGGAGGGTGTGTTGGTCCTGCTGTGTGGCAGTGTTTCAGAAGAGATAACCTTGTTTCTAGGGCTAAATTTGAAAAGCTTAGTCCCTTCTTCAAGGGTCACTATATAGCACAGTTGTTTTTTAACCATGGCCTAGTACAGTAGTTTTCACATGGTTTTTGATGGGAGACAAGGGCATACACTTAAAATGTCAACCCAGGAAGCCTTTGAGCAGGAAAACCCATCGCCAATTCTGAATTGAGTGTGCTCACACACCCCTTGGAACTAACAGAAGCACGCACTTCGTCCCTCCCCATGCACACACATTAACGTGCCATCCAAAAAATACTCTTTTGCCGAGCCATTCAAACTGCAGGGCCACCTCACACACACACACATACACACACACACACTCATGCATACTCACGCACACTCATGCATACTCACACACACTGATGCATACACTAGCGCACTGTCCCACTAGTTCCCACATACCCCATGTCCACACACACAGCCTCTGCAGGAAGAGGGACATGGAGATCCGTCTTATTTCTGCACCTCACTCTGCTTCCAGAGTTTGCTCCCTTAGGACAGAACCTAAAGCGTCTATTTAATAGATTCAATTACTTCAGGCTCCTGAGACTTTCCAACTTGATTCTGATTGCTTTAAGGTGTCAGATAATTTGGGAATAAAGGGGAAAAGCAGCCTTAAATTCTTGAAGGGGAAGGCTTCCAGGCTCTAGTCAGCTGCTGATTGCAGCTTTGGGAGGGGCAGTCTGGAGGGCGGGGCTGGCCTCTTGTTTCTCTGCAGGGCTCTGTCTGCGGGTCCTAGGTCTTGCAGGACAGGGGCCTCAGGTAGTGCTTTTCCATGCTGCCTTGGCTTATAAGGCAGGGATGAGTCCCTTTCCTGGGAGCCTGACCAGTGAAAACAGACACCTAGGTCAAGTGTCCCAGCAGGCAAGCAACAGCCCAACTTTCTGCTCCTGCACCCCACTCCAGGGTGATTATTTTGTCTGCTCTCTGCCTTCAGAGACAGTGATAGTTCGTGGAGGTTGAAATAATCAGAAGCCACAGCCTTCAGAGTGTCCATGCTGTACCAGACAGAGATGGATCTGGTGGATGTGTCCTGCACTCTGGAAGCCTGGACAGACAGGCTGGGTGTTTGTGCGTGCATGCGTACTACATGAACTGTGATAGGCAGGAAAGAAGCTAAGGGCAACATCTCTGGACCCAGACGGCTTGTGTGTGAATCCTAGCTTCACCACTGTCCAGCTTTGTGACTTGGGGCAAGAGCTTTACCTTCTCTGTGCCTCACTTTCTTCTGCTGTAAAATGGGTATAATAGCACCTACGATGGTTGTGAGGATGAAATGAGTTACAGTATATAGATACACCTAACACCACGCCTGATTGATGCTTAGCAAATGCTCCAAATAGCTTGGTTATTGTTTTTATAGTTAAAGGCAAGGCTAAAAGGCTGGAAGAGTCCTGGGTGGAGTCCTGGCTGTGGACCCAGGGCAGCAGGATGTGGCTCTCCCTCAGGCCAGCTGGCTGTTCTCACACTTTCTCCCACCGGGTCATGATGGCCTTTTTAGCATCAGAGGAACCCGATGTGAACACTCTTCTGGCATGGTTGGATGGTGGTGGGGTGCGCATGAGGACGCCTACATGTAATGTGCAGACTGCATGGCAGCAGACCCCTCCCTGATCACCTGACTTCTCCGCGCTTCCACACCCCAACTCCCCACCCCCCACCCCCTTGTGGATTCCCTGCCCTACATCTCAACAGCCCATGCCTTGCTTTAACGTTTAAAAGTTGGTGCTGGTCCCCAACAGGACCCCCTCAGCACTTGGAGACTTTGTTGAGAGGTCTTTGCTTCTTTTAATTGTGGCCCCTAAAAAGGGCTTTGGAGGACAGAGACTCTGGTTCCATTTTAGCTCCATCAGCTTCCTAGCTCGCTATGTTAGCCTTTCTAAGGCTTTATTCTATGGGAACTAAAGATAAGTACTTGCCTCTCAAGGCTATTGTGTAGATTAAATAATATAACTTTATAAGGGCCGGGAATGTAGTTGACAGTAAATGTTGTCCTCTTGACTGCTATAGCTTAGACACGGGAAGGACTCCTCCGCCATGAGGAAACACCTTTACTAAAACTGAAGAAGGTTCCCTGGGGGGAAGTGAGAACCTGGGGGTGAGAAGCGACTGAGAGGAGGGAAGGGCAGCTTCCATGCTTATGACCTGAAGGTTCCCTGGGGCCCCTTTTGGTATCTGCTGGCATCATCTCCTTTCCGCACAACCGGATCCCACGCCCCACTTCTCCCCCTTCTCACCCCCAATATGAGCAGCGGTTTCCCATCCCTTCATGGAGATAGGTAGGTAGGTAGGTGTTAGAATCATCCCTGTTTCACAGAGCAAGGAACTGAGGCTCGGAGGTTGGGGGAGCTGCCCTCCATTGGCAAGGTGGGCACTGTCGCGAGGGCCGGCGTAGTCACGTGTGTGGAGTCTGGATCCGGGAGGTTTCAGGAAGGGGGCTGGAGCGTTTGGGACACCAAGTCGCCTTGGGGGTGGGGTCTCCTCTGGGGCGGGGCGAGGGAAGAGGGGCGGGCACCGCAGCCAAGCTGCGCTCTAGTCCTTTGCGCTGGCTGAACCCTTTTAGCCGCGCAGGGCGGCGGGGCCCATCTCTCCCGCTTCCACGCGCGCGCGCGCGCGCCGCCCTCCCGCCAGCGGCGGACAGGAGCTCTCCAGCGCTTCTCCCATCGTACCGCGCCGGCAGCCGCTCGCCGAGCAGGCGGCGGGGGCCCTGGCGTGCAGCGCGGGCCTTGGTGGGGCCCAGCGCCCCGGCCCGGGAGGATGCGGCCCTTGGCGGCCCGGGAGCTGAGCAGGGCCCCCGCGCCGGCCCCCGCGGGCCCCGGCCTCCGGAGCCGCAGCCACCGCCCCGCCCCTGAGAGACATGACTTCCAAGCCGCATTCCGACTGGATTCCCTACAGGTACGCGGGCGCCGACCCCCCTTCTCTTCAACTCAGGGGGCGCGGCCCACCACGCTTTAACGCTGAGGACGTGGGGTAGGGTCGAGGGCACCAGGCCGGGGGCTGGCAGGAAACACCGGGCCGGGGCACCTATACCCTCCTCTTCTAGCCCAACACCGGGGGCGTGGGTTGGAGGCTCTGGTCCTTCCCACCCCAACTTTGGGGGCCGGGGAGGATTGACTCTGCTCTCCCTGCTGTCTCTATCAACCGCCGGGGTTGCTGGAAGGGGCCAGTGCTCTCGGCTTGCGTGGGCTTTAAAACTGGGTCTAGCAGCTTCATGTGGCCGCCCGGGGAGGGAGCGTACACTGCCGTGAGCCCCCTCCTAGGCCCAGTTCCCCGGGTCACATGGCAGTGTAGCCAGGATAGCTGTGCGCACACGCGCGATCTGCAGGCATGCACCCACAGGACGTCCGCGCACTGGGCCACAGACGCTCCTGCTGGTCGCTTCACACACTCACACCGACAATTCCTGGAGACAGTTATTCGGAACCAAGAGCACAAGCGTCTGATATATGCATGCACCATGTATCCCCCCCACACACACACATGCTCACAGGTGCAATGCTACATGTCTGTGCACATACACATCATGTATTTGGAGAATACCTGACACCTACTACCCATTCACAGGTACTACTCACATCTTGCAGAGACTCAGAAATCCACTTGCTAACAGATCTACACCAACGTACAATACCTAGAACTGCTTTTCCATGTGCAAGAGCACTCAAGAACCCAGGCACACTAAGGGAAGCACAGCCACCCTGTGTTCCCAGATATTGTCATCTGTCCCAAGGAGAGCTGGGCTTTCCCACCTATGTGGAGGTCAGGTGGGGGAGGGGTCTCTGGGGCTTCACATTGGTGCAGGCCTTTCCCCATCCACTCTACCCCATTCTCTCCATTACCTCTGGAAAGGAGCTCATCGCCATGGCAGCACTGATTCTTGGCCACCATTGGCTCCTTGGTTGCTATGGGCTACAGGACTGTCTCTAGGTCTCCCAGACAAGCATGTGTGTAAAAAGGGTCCCAGATTTCTAGGGTCCACTATGTTCTTGCCCACCCAGGTATACATGCCTGTGGGTGGTAGGAACAGACCTTCAGGATCCAGCTTGTAACACAGTCTGCATTCGAGAAAGGACCTGATTCCAGTCACTGATGGAAAATTATTCTGACAGAGCCCTTCTGTGAGTCTGTCCAGACAGCATCCAAAATGGAAACCAGCTGAAACTGCCTGAGGCTCATTAAAGTTGATCTTTCTACAAACAAGCACCTGTCACTGGCCTGGGGATTCAGGGTTTCTCTTGAGAAATGTCTCTAATCTTGGTTCCTTTGGGGGCATCAGAGCTTCCCATGTTAGAATTTGTGGGTGCCCTTCCCACCAACACACACACACACACACACACGCACACACACACTACACAACACACATGCACACACACAAGTCACCCATAGGGTTTCCTGTGGACATATGCAGTCACATTTCAGAGTCTCACATAGACCAGGGAGATACTCCCATCAGGACTGGAGCTGGGCTGACTCAAAAGAGCTGTCACCCTGCACAGGGCATCTAGGCTGGGGGCACAGGTAGTTTCTGGAGCATCCTGGCTTTCTTGACACGTGCGAGCTGACCTTCTAGAAGACAGTGCAGCCCCACAAAGTACCGCTGACTTTTCCTTGCCACCCAGCAGAGGTGCCTGGATAGCGTGTGGGCTGAGTGGCCTCTGGTGCTGTGGAAGTACTTGTATGGGGATGCACGTGCAGGGTGGTGGCCACAGACTCACTTCGGAGGGAGGGACGGGCAGCACTTGTGGCTGTGGAGATGATGGTGTGTTTAGGATTTGGCAGACTGGGGGCCAGGCTGGCTCATGGTTCAAGGAAGCCTCTCCCAGGAGCCAAGGACCAAAGCAAGTTGTAGAGTGATTGCACGAGTCTTAGAAAAAGTCTCCCTCAAATTGGGGAGGCTTAAGCCTGCCTCTGGGAAAGGGGGACCTAGGGAGATGGAGTGATCTCTGGGAAATGGCTCTGTCCTCCAGTGGATGCCTGGGGTACTGCATTGTGCAAGGTGTGATTTGGCACTTGCTAGCCCAGGCCCACCTCCTGACCCCCAGCTCCACACCCATTCTTTTCTTGTACTCCACCTGGAGTACAGAATCCTCCCACCCTGGAAGCCTAGCCCTGTGGCCCTGCCCTGCTTGCTCTGCCATTGCTCTATCACCCTGCCTTCTTTGTGGCAGGGAGGGTAAGTGGATAGCTGGGGGCAGGCTGTAGTCAGAAGTCACCAGAATCTCTCCTGCCTCACTGGGTTCTTCCTGAATATGCACTGAGCCCGGGAAAGCCCCAAACTTGGGGTGTCAGCTTCCAGAATGGGGAGGCCTGGGCTGAGAGGAGGAGAAGCACAATGCCTCTTGCATTCACTGGACTGCTGATTGCAGTCCCAACCACGTGCCTATTGGATCACAGAGAAAACGGGGGCAGAAGGCGGACAAGGCAGTTTTCTTGCAGATGAGGGGGATGGGCACATGTGCACATGCTTTGGTGTGAAGTTTCCCTAATGTGTCATTTGGTTTGGGGGCAAGAAGTGCATGGATTTCTTGTTAGCTCTTGCTGGTGGGGGTTCTCCCTCTGTGATGGTTATACCTTCATTCCCTCGGCCTGGCTCCTTTTCTTTGAAACAATGACAGTTGTTGATAATCTTCTTCAGGGTAATTGTAGCTCAGTTTATAATGATCATGTATTAATCTCACGTTCTGACTTAGAAGGGAGCCATTTCGTGTACAAAGTTTGACAATTGCAATGATTTTTGCCTTTTATTTTTTTCTATTATTACAACTAATTCCATTTCTGCCATATTCTCTTCACTTCTGTTCTTGAGGAGTGTTAAATGCCCCTAGTTCATGACCTTACAACCTTTTATGGATTGTAGGTGGAGCACTGAGCAAGAAGAAGGGCCGTGCTGGGTGGGAATGATGGTTAGCCCTGTCCTCAGTGCTGTCTGTGTGGTCCTGCCGCCATTGCCTGGTGCCTCCATCACCAGGCCATGAACTCCTGGAGAGCAGGGACCTCATCTGGTGCTTGGCGGTGCGCCTGCATGACCCAGCATAGAGAAGATGCCCACTGCTTTGTATCAAAGTGGCATCCCCAGGCAGCCGGTAGGACTTCCTGGCTTGCCTGGCCCCACACCAGGTTCTCAGCACACCTGAGGGTGTCCTCTCCCTTCACAGTGGGGCTTCCCTGAGTCTCTAGGTCACAGAATGAGGATCTCAGGCTGGAAGGGCCCTTCCAGGCCATGGAGTCCTGTGGGGGAGCTCCCTGTGCATCCCTGCAAACAGCCTTCCGTCAGACCCTGGCTGTGACCATTAGAAATGTCTTCCTGGGGATGAGCCTACGCATGTCCCTGGTTCCTCTCCTTTTGACCCTTGTTAGGATCTTCCTGTCACTTCCTTACTGGCTTTTTGGGGAGTAAAATGACTACCGATTAAGCAAGACTCCTGACTCTTGCATTTCTGCCTCTGGGGGAACCTCAGAGGTCGCCCAGACACTGTGGCCCTGGCGACAGGGAGGAGGAGCAGAACCTCTGCTACTAGATCCGCAGGGACTCTCTCTCCACTCCTTCCCTGAGCCCCTCGGGCTGTCTTCTTGCTGCCGCCTGGGGTGAAGGAGCACAGGAAACACTATGTCTATACAGATAATTTAGGGACAGAGACCCTGTGGACACCCTCAGACTGGTCTCTCCCCTCCTCCAGGATGGGCCCTGGAGCCGCATGCCGTGTCCCAGGTGTGGCCTGGCCAGTAGCGAGCAGAGCAAGCCTGCTGTTTCCTTGCTCTGCACCCCTGTTCCTGTTGCAGCCCTTGAGCCCTCCCCATCCCATGGGGTGGCTTGGACTCACTGATCAGTCACCTCTAGGCCTCTAAAAACCTCGAAGTCTTTCCTCAGGTTGATGTCAAGCCCTGTCTCCTCCATCCTGCCTGTGTGGGCAAGACCTGTGTCATGCAGGGTGACAGGCAGGGTCTCTTCTGGTGTCTCTAGTCCTGCTCCCCACGTAAGAAAGCAGGATATGGTGAGGCCAAAAAGGAACACCCACAGAGGCATAGATAGGGGAGTCATACCACTATAGTCTCGCTGGCGGCTGGGTTGGAGACACAGGAAGCAGGAGCACACTGTCCGCAACCCCCCATCCACTTCTCTCTGCCAACGCACCTCACTTGCTAGCTGCAATCTGCTGTGCTAACTGCAATCCGTCGTGCTAACTGCAATCCACTGTGCTAACTGCAATCCGCGCTTGCTAACTCAGCCACCATCTTCTTGCTAGCCCCCATTTACTGCTAGCATAGCCACAGCAGTATATTAGTGGCCAATGGCTCACTGGTTACAGCCGACATCCAACTAGCCACAACTGATGGCCATCCAATCACAGTTGATGGCCATTTACTACCTGAGCCAGCACCTTTCCACGTGAGGCTGAGAGCCTGGAAACTGCTCTCCTGGCTCTGTCCCCACACTCTGTGTGTTGGGACCCAAATATGAGACTTGACTTTCTCCTGTTAGGTTTCCTCTTTGCTAGCTTTTCAAGGTCTTCTGAATTCTACTGTCTTAGTGACCCGTTTCGTGTCTCTTCTACTTTGCATTACTGGTAGGCCTGCTGAAAGGCCTGTGTTTGGGTCACTGATAAACACGCTAACCAAGAGAAGCGTGATGCTGAAAACCTTTGACTATGGCCTGACCCATTGTTGCAAAAACCTTGGAGTGTTTGTCTAACTGGACTAGTATGCCTCTTATGAGTACGTTGCCTCATCTTGCCCACAAGTTATCGTCGCTGGTCCCTGCAGTTGCACGTGGAAGCCTGGCTATACTGTCCTGCTGAGATTTCTGAGAAGCCTGAGGACATGTGTCCTGACTTGCTGGGAACTTGGGCTTGCTCCTAGTGGTCACATAACCCCCCCACCCCCAGCTATTCAGTGAACCCCTTCCACAGTCTTACCTGGGACTTATGTTGACTCACTCACTGATCTGCAGACTATAATTTCTTGCCCCATCTGAACATAAGGCTGCATTTGCATACTTCCAGCCTTATAGCAACTCCCCTATTTCTTTTGTTCCTCAGAGATGCCCAGCTTTGGCTTATGATCCCATGGCCGAGCATTAGAATCACCTATGTCACTTGCTTTAAAAGAGAGCATGAGGTGGGGAAGTGACTCTGGCATCTTACCCAACAATTCTGAATTACAAGTCAGGGCTGAGTGCCCCTAAGCAGTGTTAATGCACCTGGTAAGTTTGGGAGCCAGTGGCTGGAATGGAGATGCCCCATGGTGGGAGGCTGGAACTCGGGAGCAGCATGGTCCTCTCCCTTACGGAGCTGCACCCCCCTTCCCACCCCACCGTGTTTCCACAGTGTTTCAAGCTGCCCTTGGCAATGAAAGCCTGGATGTGCTGAGGGAAGAGTGTCTGGCATTGGGCGCAGGGGTTGCAGCCAGGCACCCTGGGTGGTCTTTCCTCCCCTGACAGCCCACTTCCCTGATTTTCTGGATCCAGTAGGGGCAGCTTCCACTATGACTGATGGGGGGGGGGGAGAATGAGGGCAGGAACAGGGAGGGTGAAATGGGTATGGAGAGTGGGTGTGTCCCTAGATTGGCCTGGCCCCCAGGGTTCTGGTCAGCTCAGGTGGATTAGCTGGAACATGTAGGGTGAGTCTGGAACGGGGAGGGACTAACTTCCTCACTATGGTGGCTGTGTTCGGCATTTTCAGCCACTTGAGAAGTGCCCCTGCCCTCATTTATTGTCAAGCATGGCTCACTCCTCGGATAGCTGTCTGTTCCCCAGGGAAGCAAGGGGATGCGGAGGGGCTGTTTCCCTGGAAGGTGAAGGGGCCACCCCGTTGGCCCTGGGCAGAGTGAATGGATCGGTGGACACAGCAGACTGGGTGTCTCTGACCCTCATGAGCCTGTGGTCGGGGCTTTCCTGGGCCTCCCTGGCCTGGCCCCCAGCAGGAGGTGTCTAAGGAAGGAGACCCCAGGGTCAGCTGGAAGACCCATCCATCAGTGCCCTGTCTCCTGTCCGAGTCTCCTGGCGGGGCTGCAGCTGGCAGCCCGGGCTTGGCAGTGATTCCATAATTGGAGCCCAAGTCATTAAAAAGCCATTACTGTTTCCTCTCATGGTTATCGTTTAAAGCTGCCTAGAACAGTGCCCGTCAGAAAGAGGCAGGCTGGGCGTGTTGGTGAGAAAGGCAGATGCCTAGGAAAGGTGCTGGAGTGGGAGACGAGGAGGCAGGGCCATCTGGTGGGAGGAACGGGCACGGTGGGGGGAGCCTGTGAGGAGGTGAGAGGAGCTTCAGTTCTGCTCTCCCTGGGGACAGCTGTCATTGTCATTGCTCTCCACAACACGCAGCTGTTTGCAGGGGATTTGTATTCACCAGGGACAGATGCCATGTGCTGCAGAGGGAAGCACCCACCCCCTACAAGCTTGCCCTGCCAGGTGATTGTGGGCTACCTCACACCTTTGCTCTCCTAGACAGCCTCCTGGACCAGGAATCGGCTTCACTGCTGTGCCTCCTCTTGGCGCTGCGCAGTTAGGTGGATTTCTGCCAGCCTCCTGGGTGGTCTCGCTCACCCAGGCATGTTCTTATTCACCAGGCACATATTGCTTCTCCCCAGCTGCCACCCAAGCCCTGCGTGCTGTTCGTCCCGCTGCTCCACCATGCTTGGTGGTGAGCGAGGTGGTGGGCAGCTCTCTGGGCACTTCCAGGGTACCTGGATTTCTGGGATTCTTTAGAAGCCAGCCCTTGTATTCGTCCACCTTTCTCTGAAGGCCGGTAGCTAAGTCTGGTCTAACTATAATCTTACCTGGGGATCAGTGTTATTAGAGCCTGTGGCTCTTTATCATTATCCCCCATCAGGGAATGGAGGTGGGGACAGGAAGAGGAAGTCATGTTTTCATGGAAAGCAGCCTCCTTCCCCAGGCGTAACTGTGTGGAAAGTCCAGGGCCGTGGCCTGTGGTAGGGAAATGCTCCCCTCCCCCCACCATGCAGGGATAAGGACATGGGGGAGCACTGAGCAGTGAGTCCACCGTGGCTGGAACCACCTTTCATCAGTCCAGCAGCCACTGTGACCCAGCAGTTCCGGAGGTGACTTTGCTAGCGTGAGCTTATCTCTCAGCTGGATGTCCCCTTTTGTAAATGACGCATGCACCATGGAAGTCATCTTTTTCCTGCTCAGCCAAGCCCAGTGCCAAGGATGACCCAGGTGACTGCCCCTGGCCCTGCCCTGTGAAAGTGCTTGCATCATCCCAGTAAGCCATGAAACAGCTTCTTCTACTGGCAGGAAGGGGAGCCAGCCCTGTGTTGCGGAGGTGACCTGGGCTCCTGTGGCCAGGCCACCAGCAAATGACTGAGATTACAGGCTGCCCTATGCGTGCCCAGGCACAGAGCAGAGCACAGTTGGATCTCAGGCCACACTGCGCCTGTCAGCCAGATGTCACACAGAGCCCCGAAATCCTGAGTGAGGATGCACTGCTCACACAGCAGACCTCGGTGGACAGTGGTGTTTGGGACTGAACCTTCGAAGGCAGTGTGTGAGCAGATGCTTTGCCCTTGTGTTACTCAGTCAGGCGTTGACTTCAGGTGGAGAGACAAGTGGAACAGTTGTAGCCTCTCAGACCTGGCAGGGCCCCTGGGCATCCTGCTCACTCTAGTACCTTCCCCCTCAGAAGTCTTGCCGCTGCCCTCCGCGGTGGTGCGTGCCTTCTGTGATGGGACATGCACCATCCCAGCCAGCTTGAGTTTTTCGGAGCTGGTTCCCTGTCCTCTGATCCTGGCGATGCCCTCAGGGAATTCCAATGCCGCTGTGCGCTCTTAGGCAGGCGGGCAATTTTAGGAAGACAGGTCTGACTTAGAAGTATGTCTGTTGAGTAGTGTTTTTCCCTGTGCTCTGGCAGCTGAGGGTTTGGTGAATGAGGCTGTTCTGTGTACGGCCCCACATCACAGTCAGGGTGACCGAGTGCAGAGCAGCCTGTGGGTATCAGGAAAGGCCTTCCCAGATGGCAAGTAGTTATGGCAGCTGCCAGTTAAAAATACGCAGAATCCTCATTGGTTGTGGCAGGGAGGTGGGCTGTGATCCATGGACTTCCTGCCACTCTCGGACTGGGTCCCCCCAGCACACAGAGACACAAGTAGTTTGCATGAGCTGAAGGGACATTTCAAGTCAATGATTGTTCCAGCGAGAAGAGCTCCAGCTGCTGTCAGGAGGAAGTGGAAATGGCTCCACATTGGCCTTGGGGTGATTTGACCTCATGTTTCCCCCTTCCATGCACGTTGACTTATCTGCACACGAGCAGGCCCACCTCTTACACAGGTGTTTGCACCTATGTATACCCAGTTATGTGCTTGCACAGGTAGATGCACTCACACATTTGGACACCTGGTCTGTGCTCGTGCACAAGATATACTTATAGCCTCACGCACGAACCTCAGGTACTTGGCTATGTCAGTGCCGGTACCCACACACAGGTCTGGTTCAGGGGCAGGCTCCAGCATACCTGGGCCAGGGTGGCCTGGGGGTTCCCAGAGCTCAGGTCCTCAGGCTCCAACCTCACCTCATACAGCTGCTCTGATCGTGGGTCTTACAGAATTTTGAGCCTAGGTCTCATGCATATGTCTGAGACTAGAAAGAAAGCTAAGTGGTTTGAGTTACCAACTCCCTACTTATGCTCTGCCTCCCTGGGAGGCCGAGGCAGTGTGAGATGCTGCTGCCTGTGGGTCTCAAGCATGTGATGCCCTGCTGCTGTGTGGTGCCATGTCTGTGGCCAGGGAAGGGCCCAGTGGCTGGGTGCTTGACCGTGTGTTGATGCGCTGTGTCCACTCTGCAGACGTCCCCACTCAGCCCTAGCCCTGCCCTGAGGGAACGTTTGGTCTCTTAGCCTCACTCTCCCAAATGAGGGGATACTCAGCCTCAGGGAGCAGTGTCAGCACCTCCACTCTGCCACCTGGAGAGTCAGGAGTTTGCTTTGAACTGAGGGGAGAGGGCCTGCCCCAGAGGATCCGGCCTCCTCCAGAAAGGATGGAAAGATGAGGGGAAGAGCTGCTGAGATCTGAGAGGCAGCCGGAGGGGACAGTTCCCTGGTCTGAAGCCTGGTCTTGGGCCTGGCTTGTGCCCAATGCTTTTGGACAGGTTCTCCTAGAACTGAAGCAGGCTCTGCTCACGGGCGCAAGGGGAAAGTCTCCTATACTTACTGGGGCCAGGCTGACTGGGAAGTCCCTGCGGCTGCAGGGATCCTAGCAGAAGATAAGCTCCCAGAGTGGCAGAAACAGGGCTCAAGCCTTTTTGTCTCAAGCAGATAGTAGCCTCCCAGATAGTAGCCTTCCCTTTCCTCCCTCTCCCATGTGCCCAGCAGCCATGATGGGAGGGGTTTAAAGAACCCAGATGTGCTGGGTGGGCTCTGGGCTCTATCCTGGCACCTCACGGGCAGGCCCTGAATACCCCTCTCCCTCCGCAGTGTCTTAGATGATGAGGGCAGCAACCTGAGGCAGCAGAAGCTTGACCGGCAGGTGAGTGAGGCTGGGGCCACGGGAAGGGTAGTTAGCACTTGCCATCCTTGCCAGAGTCTGGGCTGGTATCTCCAAGGGGAAAGAGCGAGAGGGCTGCCCCCTTACTGGGTTCATCCTGACTGGTGGGGAGAGGGGACCCTCCAGAAGCAGTTATTTCCTTTACCAGCTAAGCATTAGCTCTGTGCAGTACGTGGGGCTTCTGCCAAGTAGACAGCTGGGGTGGCTGCCCTTGGAGGGCTGGACGTGCTGTGATCCTGCCAGAGAACAAGTTCTGCCTTCTTTTCCTGGACCCCAAGTCTGGGGGCACCAAGGACATGAGGCCTTGGTCCTGAGTGGGCTTTGGACCCCATTGCGGCTTCTAGAAGGGAGCCGAGCAAGCAGGGCCTTCCCTCCACTCCCAGTGTGGGAGCCCTCTTGTGGTTGGCGGCAGTGGGCTGCCGTCTGCAGCGCGCTGACCTCTATGCCTGTCCGGTGCCCTCTGTAGCGGGCCCTGCTGGAGCAAAAGCAGAAGAAGAAGCGCCAGGAGCCCCTGATGGTGCAGGCCAATGCCGATGGGCGGCCCCGAAGCCGGCGGGCCCAGCATTCGGAGGAGCAGGCCCCCCTGGTGGAGTCCTACCTCAGCAGCAGTGGCAGCACCAGCTACCAAGGTACACCCTGCCCTTAGGAAAACATGGGACAGCCAGCCTGGGGAGGACCCTGTGTGGTGGCTCCACACCCCTCAGGGACTTCCTGCTGCCCTGGGCAGGCGAGGGGTCATCTGTCAGGATGTGCCCAGGCTGAGTGTGGCTCCCAGGCCAGGCAGACAGCTGAGTGGGGCGGGTGGAGCGAGGGTGGCACCTGGAGCCTTGGGCTCCTGCATATAGTCAGGATGTCGGCTCCTGGATCAGGGTCCGGGACCAGAAGCTAAAACTATGGATCTGGGAGTTCAAAAGTCTATGTTCCTGGAGCGTTTCACTGAGAGCAGGAGGCAGCTGCTAGGAGCAGAACGGTCTGTTCCCCACCGGTGTTCTGCCTCCTGAGATGGCCAGGAGTCCATCTCAACATCTCACACCAGCCAGTGTCTCCTGTGATGGACACCTATTGCCCCCTTTCTCTGGGCTCCCTGCCTGCTCAGTCTGCGACCTGCAGGTCCCTGCACAGAGCCATGGGGACCAGCCGCCTCCAGCTCTCCCAGCTTTGCACACTGCTTCTCAGCAGAGCCCACTTGGCAGGGAATTGTCTGTAGCTCATCCTGGGGATATATGACAGGATGGAGTGGCTCCATTGCCTCCCTGAGCCCAGGACCATCCGTCCTGCTTAGGTTACGTTAAGAGTATCCCAGCCCAGACAGAAGATTGGTCTCTCTGATCCCAGAGGGGGACTGAGACTCAGTCCCCACTGCCCTCTGCTGGTGCAGGTCATCCCTGTGGTTCCTCTTTCTGGTGGTGACTCTCAGACGCTGGCAGGTGTCTAGCTTTTGCAGTTGGAAGGAACGTTAGCAACCGTGGTACTCCCTCCCTTTTGGGCTTCCTCAGGGCCTGCAGCCTCCAGCCACTTCCAGCTACTGGCGTTTGTCTCCCCTCAGGGCTGCCTGCCGGGCCCTCCCACACCCCTGACCCACAGTAGTTCAGGTTCCACTACTAACCAGCCCTTAGCTCACTGGTCCTCTTGTCTGTGCCTTGGAGGGCAAACTGAGTGCCCAGGCTTGGCACAGCACACTGGACAAGCTTGGTGCCCTCTGTGTGCCCTCGTCCCACTGAAAACCCATTTATGTCTAATAACAAAGCCTGTCCGTGGGCATTTGCCAGTGGCTAAGCATGGAGCTGTGGCAGGAGCTGTTACTTATTCCTCACAGTAACTCGTTATCCCTGGGTGATGGGCTCTGAGGGTGTCACCGATTTCCCGTGGTGAACGGCTGGTGAGCATCTGGGCGAGGCTGTGAAGCCAGGCCTTTTGGACTCCAAATGGCCTTTCCTCCTGTTATGTCACCTCCCTGACAGGAAGCTCCGTCCTGGGAGTGATTCCCGTGTGGGCTTCAGTTCAGTACCTAGGGCCACATCTGGTATGTCTGTGCTCTACCTGAGAGCCTTCCGACAAGGGGCCAGCACTCTGCCCAGCACTGCCGCCCTGGACAGGCAGGCCCAGCTGCTCCACACAGAACTGGTCCCAGCCCCACGCTTCCTGGCAGCCCCCTCCTCACATTTCCTCTGTGAGCACCATCCCAAACGTGGGGCGCTGCCCTACAGGAAGGCCCTTCTGCTCTTGGGGGTCCTGTGGAGCCTGGCCTGCTGCCGTGTGGGCATCATAGCCCCTGCTCTGCCAAGCCTGGCACCTGACTGTTGGATGCTACATGTGGGCTGGGAGCCTGCCCCTGGGACTTTGGGCCCTGCCAGTTTGGACCAGAGGCCAACATTGTGAGACTTTGAGAGAGTCTTGCAAGTCACTGATGTGCGGTCATTTTGGCAGGTGTTGCTTGAATACTGAACTATGTGCCAGGGCAGTGCCAGGCCTGCAGAAACATCCAGAGTCAGAAGATAGAGTTTCCAGTCAGGCCACTAGCAGTCACCTGCTCACTTGTAACTGTGAGCAAATTGCTTCCACTTTCTGGGTCTGTTTCCTCCTCTGTGAGGAAAACCCTCTGTCTCAGGGCTTTGAACATTGAAGCAGCCGTGTTGTGTTCCAAGGTCGTCACCTGCATGCTATTCCCTGGTGAGACTCCAGAGCAGGCTGTGTCATGCTGCTTCACTGGGGACCCAGCCTTGCCCAGCTCCGAGAGGTGGGCAGTCCTGAGGAGGCTGCTGTGCAGGTGGCTGGCCAACCCCGTATTCGTGTTACCCAGAGCCCCCACCCCCACCTGCAGCATTAGCTGCCTCCTGCTCTGCCCTCTGCCAAGGGGATCATTCCAAGAGGAAGATAAGGGAGTTTGACAAAAATCAGAATGGATGGTTTATCCTGGTAAACAGATTTTGACCTACCGGCCATGCTCATTCATGTTACGTATTCATCTGGTTCTTGAATATTTATTGAGGGCCTACTTTGTGTCAGCTTCTGGATTAGAGGCTGGGGGTCCAGGTGAGCACAAGTGGGTGTGGTCCCTGTTCTCTTGTGGACCTTATGGTCTAAAAGGGGAGAGAGTTAACACAGATTGTCACAGGTGTGCCCTGAGGGAAGAGGCCAGGCTCTGTGCATGAATTGCAGAGTGTCTGCTCCCAGACTAGGCATCAGGGCAGGCTGCCCTGAGGAGCTGGAATCTGCAGAGTGGGCTTAGTGGGAGGAGTCAGCAGTCATGAGGGCAGTCAGGCAGTGAGACAGCTATAGCATGGCCCTCGTGCAAGAGGGAGTGCATGCAGTATGTACAAAAGCACTGAAAGAGAAAGCGGGTGTGGGGGGTGACGAGATGAGGAGTGTGCAGTTAGACCAAGGCCAAGGGGAGGGAGACCGAGGAGCCATGGCAGGAGAATGTTGGTCTTCATCTTAAGAGAAACCATTCTAGGACGTGGAGCAGATTGGGCTTCTGACATGTGGAGAATTCAGAAGCCACCCAGCTGAGACCTCTCTGTTAGTGTGCGCAGCTGCCTGTGTCCCAGAATGAGTCTCCTGCCTCAGGGTGCTCTGGCACCCCAGGCTCCCATAGGCTGATCCCATGAGGGGCAGTGCAGGCTCCCAGGAGTGCTTGCCCTAGCTCTCCCAAGAGATGCAGTCTTTTCTGTCTTCACCCACCATCTTTGATGACCCACATTCCCCCAGACACTCTCCCTCCCCCCTGCCCAGGCTCACGTGGTTGGCTGGCCCAGAGCTTGGCCTTCTCTGCCTCTTAGTGGATCATGGTTGGGCCAGGGGTGGGGTGGAGGTGCTGCTTCCTTCCAGCTCAGCCTGCCCTGGGCACCTTTACATGGTAGATATGGGTGGTACAGGGGCCCTGGTGGGACGTGGGTGCTGGTGAGGGACCTGGGAAATGTGCTGGGAAGTGTGTCCGAGTTGGAGCTCTGGTCTCACCTAGTGCCCCTCTCACTTTCTCTCTCTCCCTCTCTCCCTCCCCCTCCTTCTCTCTCTCACTGTCTCTCACTCTCGCTCTCTGGCTCTCTCCTAAGCAGTTCAAGAGGCTGACTCACTTGCCAGTGTGCAGCTGGGATCTGCCCGCCCAACAGCCCCAGCCTCAGCCAAGAGAACCAAGGCAACGGCCGCAGCGGGGGGCCAGGGCAGGGCCTCTAGGAAGGAGAAGAAAGGGAAGCACAAAGGTTGGCTTGCCTTCCCTACAGCCCTCCTCAGGAGGCTTGGCCCCCACTAGAGGGTTGGGGGAGGCTTATCCTCCAGACTTGGAGGTCAGGGACAGGGTGGGAGGCCACAGTGAAGGCACAAAATGGCACCCAGGACCCCACGCAGCTGGCTCACGGGCCTCCTAGCTCATGGGGTACCTGGGCTGGCCTGTGGGTGTGGGCAGGCCCTCCATACTGCCAGGAAGTGAAGTC
This sequence comes from Rhinolophus sinicus, assembly GCF_036562045.2. NCBI lineage: Eukaryota > Metazoa > Chordata > Mammalia > Chiroptera > Rhinolophidae > Rhinolophus > Rhinolophus sinicus. The sequence continues at coordinate 124,284,966 of NC_133756.1, forward strand.
TAGCTTCCTTCCTGCCCCCCTGAGCACCCTCTCCTTCCATCCTCACTCAGGACACACCCTCCCTGGGTCTTACTGTGTCTCCTCCTTGTGCAGACTCCCAGCCATCATGTGGGCGTCTGCGGCTCTCTAGTCCCAGTTCTATCCTGTGGACCCACGGACTGGTCTGTTTCCTCTGCTGCTCTCTCCAGAAAAGACACCCCCCCCCCCCCAAATCAAGGACAGTTATGGTGGCCCCTGCCCCATGTCCTGTTTCTGCTGGCTAGACACCCTGTTTCCTCAACCCTTGCTCACGGGCAGTGACTTCCAGGCTTCTGGTCGTGCTTGGACAGTGGGGTGTCAGGGCCCATAGGCTTTTGGAGCTGCCTGCTGCATTTTGGGCATAGCCCAGCCTGGCAGAGTGGCTGCCACCTGTGTGGACCAGGCCTTGCTTCTGTTACTGAAGCTGTGGCAACTTAGGCAGGAAGGTTGACGTAGGACCGGAGGTCCTCCGTTTGGGAAGGCAAGGGTATGGCAAGCTGCCTTTTCAGGGAGCCATCTATTTTGAATGATGTGTGTTTTACTGTGTGTGTTTGTCCATGAGAGAGAGAGAATACCAGCACTGATGGCTTGTAGCTGGCCGCGTTTGTGAGTGAGTGGTGACCTCGGCTGTGGGCTGGTTGGATCCTTGCCCTCCATCTTGTCTTTTTTCACTGTGCAGTTGGTTTCGTAGGTGGCTGCCGTCTGCCTAGGGATTTGAGGCATTTCAAACCAACCCTCAGCAACTAATCTGGGGGAACAGCAGAAGAAAAGAGCCCGTGTCCCTTCATAGTTTATCAATCATTAAGAGGCTGATAGCAATCATTAGTTTTTGAAAAGTCAGTTTTGCAAATAAAGTTTTGCAAATGGTCCCCCCCCCCCATCCCTCACCCACTTCACGGAAGTCTGAGGATCCAGCTTTCCCTCCCACCCGCCCCCAGACGGGACGCAGGCGTGTCCATGGCCTGCAGGCACCAGTGGGCCAGCAGCTCTGGCAGAAGACAAGTCTGAGGCCCGAGGCCCAGTGCAGATCCTGACTGTGGGCCAGTCGGACCACGCCCAGGACGCAGGGGAGACGGCAGCTGGTGGGGGCGCACAGCCCAGCGTGCAGGACCTCCGTGCCACGCTGCAGAGGAAGGGTGAGGCCCGTGGGGGTCCAGTGACACCCCCAAAGCTCAGTCCCAGGTTCTCAGATGCACCCTTCTTGGGGAGCATGGCCCTCCTGTGTCTGTTCCAGGCCCTCATGGGGGGCACACTTGGAGACCAGTGAGAAACTTGGGCAGGGGCCCCTGATTAGGCCAAGGTAAGGGAAAGAAGTGTGAACTAGGGTAACCAGCCAGCCCACAGCCCAGCCCTGTCTCCCCAACCTATATCACCTGCCCCCAGGGAGGCCCAGGTTTGGGGACAGATTTCCTTTCCCTTTGGTTCCTGTGGGAAAAAAGCTCATTTTGTAAAATGTTGTCCCTGAGCTAGGGGGAGCAGGACCAGGGTGCCGAGAGGCAAGGCAGATCCTCCCAGGAAACCTGCTGCCCTGATAGTCTCCCCACCAGGAGCCCTGCCCCAGGCAGCCCCTGGCACGGGTTGGCAGTGGCAGAGGGAAGCCCTGCAGTGCCACACGTTCTGAGGAATTGGATCAGGCCCAGCTTCCTGGAGAAATGGCTCCTGGGGCAGTGTGAGGCTGAGGATGGCATTCCGGGTGGGGAGAAGCACACAGACAGAGGCGTGCAGGCGGGCTGGGACGAGGAGCTGTCGGTGGGCCCTGCGCCTCAAGTTGAGTAAGAAGCTGGGCCTTTCCGGGCAGAGTCCACGGCCTGTGCTAGCCAAGACCTCGAGTAGGCCTGAGGCCAGAAATGGAGGCTCCCACAGCAGGGTCAGCTCAATTGAGGCCTCGCTACACAGGAGACAGCACTGCAAGTGCTAGAGAGGAGGGGCTCTGATGGACTGAGCTGAAGCTGGGGGCGGGGGATGCACGCCCCGAGGATCGTGACCGTCCCAGCATGCACCCGAGTATGTCCTTGTGTATATATGGATGTATGTGTGGGACAGCGTGTGCGTGCACATGTGCACATACGGCTGTGTGTGTGTGTGCAAGCAGGTACGGGTGACTCAGTGCCTGTGAACAGTGTCTGTCTGGGTGTGTATATACGACCACTCATGCCTTCCCACTCCTCTGCCCGGCCCAGGCGTCTCCAGTAGCATGAGCTTTGATGAGGAAGAGGATGAGGACGAGAACAGCTCCAGCTCCTCCCAGCTAAACAGCAACACCCGCCCCAGCTCCGCAACTAGCAAGAAGTCCACCAGGGTGAGTGGGGGAGCTTCCAGGCCCAGTGGGAGGGTGGCCGGCAGTGTTCCCAGGGCTGGTTGTCCAGGTTGGAGTCAGTGAGTATGGAGAAATGATGGTGAGTGGCTTTCCTGGGCCAGGAGCTGGGCCCACATCTCTGGCCTGGGCCATTCCGTCGTCCTACCCTGCCTCCCCTTCTCTTCAGCCCGGCCAGGAGGGTGGGGGGAGCTGGGGTTGGATGGGATGACCTCTGAGAACCTGCCCGATCCTCCGTCTCCATCCCCAGGGACTCCTGAGGTAGGGGAAGGGCTGGGGAGCTAGTTGCTGACCCTCAGGCCAGGCTGGCCAGGCCCACATCCCGGGACCGGGCCCTGCCTCCCAGCACCACCAGCACAGCAGGGAGCGACTCTGGATCCCAGACCCCCACTTTCAGGCTCAGGTTCCTTCCTGTTCCCTGCCCGGTAGGAGGCAGCCTCAGCCCCCAGCCCGGCAGCCCCAGAGCCTTCCGTGGAAGTGGAGGTCCAGGATCTCGAGGAGTTCGCACTGAGGCCGGCCCCCCAGGGCATCACCATCAAGGGCCGCATCACGCGGGACAAGAAGGGGATGGACAGGGGCATGTACCCCACCTACTTCCTGCACTTGGACCGCGAGGATGGGAAGAAGGTGAGCTTGGCTTGGATGTGCAGCTTCACCTGGGCCGGCCTGAGGTCCTGGGGGCTGGAGTGTGACTGGAAGCCTCAGACCCAACACTGGCCTTTCAATTTCCCCAAAGAGACAAGCCCCACGCCGGGTCGGTGCATACGTGTTTGTCAGTGCACACGTGTGTGCAGATCATGTTCAGGAGCTGAAGCGCGGTTGTGTGAGTGGCACCCATGATTGTGTGCAGACCAGAGGCTGGACCTGGAATGTGACCCTACTCTACTCCCCAAGGTGTTCCTCCTGGCGGGAAGGAAGAGAAAGAAGAGTAAAACTTCCAATTACCTCATCTCTGTGGACCCAACAGACTTGTCTCGAGGAGGGGACAGCTACATCGGGAAACTGCGGTACCAGCACTTCCCCAGGAAGGGCGGGCAGGCTCTCTAGAGGGCATCTCTTGTCCCTGAAGGACGTCTAGGCAAGGGGGTTCAGATCTCCCAGGATCCTCTTTGTCCATCAGGTCTAACCACAGGCTCAGATCTGTGCCAGCTGAGAGCCAGACTTGGAGATGGGCCTCACACATGCTACCCTAAGCTGTTCTCGGTCAGGTGGGCATAGGCCACCAAGAGGGATAGGTCAGACCCCAGGATGTCACCGATGATGCAGGCCTCCACAGAAGAGCCGCCCTGGCACCATGGTCAGTGCCAATGGCAGGGCTATGAGTGAGTCCTTGAGGGAAGAGAGAGCAACCTTGGGGTGCGGGGAAGGCTCTGAGCTAGCCTTGGGGAGAGGAGGGTTCGCTGAGGAGCAGAGTGCCGGATTTGGGGAATAGAAACCAAGCTTGAGGTAAGGAGCCACAGTCGGAGGTAGGGCTGGACCAAGACTCACAGGCTGGATAGGACAGAGGAAATCATCTCTTCCAGTCTTCATGGGGTAGCAGGGCTCAGTGCTAAGTCCCCTCTGCAGTCTTGCCAGATGCCATTCTGTTTGCTCACCTCCCACATGGGAGCACTCCTGTTCCTCCAGGGAAATTTCTGTGGGACCCAGATTTACCTCCCTGAACTTCCCTCACTGAACCTAGATCTTTGATTCAACTGAAAGCAAGTCCACGCCTTTTGCCCCCAAAGATAGGGATTCAGTGAGCAGTGTGCCCCCAGGTGTGCAGCTAGCCCAGCCCAGAATGCTTTGCAGGCTCCTCCCAGAACACATGGCGCTGTTTGCTGCGCCGGGGCACAGGGTGCATGGCCCTCTACTGATTGTGCCCGTCCTTCAGGTCCAACCTCATGGGCACTAAGTTCACCGTTTATAACAATGGAGTCAACCCTCAGAAGGCATCGTCTACTTTGGAAGGTGGAACCTTGCGTCAGGAGCTGGCAGCTGTGTGCTATGTGAGTCCTGGGTTCCTTGGTCTCTGGTCTCCCAGGGTAGACATGACACTCAGGACTTATGCCCGACCTGTGGGCTATCCCATCTGTTGTGGGTAGACAAGACTACGTAGAGGTGGGCCACCCTCTGTGGAGTGGCCTCTGCCTGGGACAGCAGCCCTGGCCCTCTCTTTAGAGCTCAGACCACAGCCTTGGAGAGCTCTGGGAACCAGGCCTGGCTCTGTGCAACCCAGCCCAGGAGCCTCCTGGGAAGGAGGTGGCAGGAGGTCTGGGTTCTTGTCCATGCAGCTCGTCCATCCTCCCTCCTGCATCCTGCTTGGACCTCGAGGCCCTTTGCGTAATCATCTCACTGAATGCTTAGCCTAAGAGCTCGATCCTATTTTCTTTATTATATAGATGAGGAAACTGAAGCCCAGAGTTGTGGTCACTTTCCAGTGCCACACAATTCCTAAATGACCAAACTGGAATATAAGTACAGGGGATTTCACCTAATTTTAACATGAGGGATTGCTAGGTGACCACCTGGGCATCTGCACCTCACAGAGGCTAACTGGAATCCGAGGCTGTTTAGTGTGATCCTGTGGTGCCACCTGCTGGTCAACTCTGGGGAGGCAGCCCGAATCTCCAAAGACTGAACCCCAACGGCGTTCCAAGTACTGTTTGAGACGCTGAGGTTGTAGTAATGAACAATGAAGACAAATGTATACCCTTATGGGACTTAAACCCTTAGTGGGGAGTGTATAAAACAGACACATAAGCAAAAGAAATATGTTCCGGATAAGTGCTAAGAGGGAAAAAAGGCAGGGAAGAGGAATATGAAGGGTCCAGGTCTGTGTGAGGTTTTAGGAAGGATGGCAGGGAGGGCCTCCTGAGGTGGCACTTGGGTAAAACCCAGAAGGAAGTGGGAGCCAGCTGTGCAGGTGTTGGGGAGAACACAGTAAGTGCAAAAGTACTGGATGCCAGTCACCGGTGAGGAGGTGTAATGGGGCCCTATCACGTGAGGCCGTGCAGCTTGGGGCAAGACCTTCAGCTTTCTCTCTGAATGAACCAGGGAGGAAAAGATCGGACTCAACAGGACTAGCTGCTGTGTGCAGAAATGACGGGGGGAGGGGGGAGGGGGCCAAGATAGAAACAGGGCGTCCACATAAGTCTGTCACTGTGATCTCAGTGAGAGGCGGTGATGGTGAAAAGGGGATGGATTCTGGATGTAACGTGAAGGGAGAGCTGACAGCATTTGCTGATGGCGTGAGACAAGGCAAGGAGGACCCCAAGTTGTTTGCCTGAGCAAGGGAGGAACTGAAGCAAGGATGGCAGTAAGAGGAGCTGGCCTGGGCAGCGATTCATTCAGGAGCTCACTTTTGGACACATGTATAGAGACGCCTATTAGACATTCAAGTGCAGATGGTGAGAACTAGCTCATCATGTTTGTTCCCTTCCCGCCAGGCTCTCCAGTAGTAAGGAGAGTCCTCAGACGGCCACTGTTGAGTTCTCTGTCTGTATTTCCCAGGAGACAAACGTCTTAGGTTTTAAGGGGCCACGGAAGATGAGTGTGATTGTCCCCGGCATGAACATGGTTCACGAGAGAGTCTGTATCCGGCCCCGCAACGTGAGTCTGTCCCCCACCCAGCCTTGCCCATCATCCCAGCCACTGCATGAGCTTCTGAAGGCAGAACTCCAGCTGGGGTGTCTGTGTAAGAGGCTCAGAGTGAGAAGCCCTGGGGACCTAGGGACATCTAAGGACCCCCACCCTGGGGCAGATTCCGTTTTGGGGTGGTCATGATGCCAGTCAGGGCCTGGCTCAGGTGAGGCTGCTTTCCCAGGAGCACGAGACGCTGCTAGCACGCTGGCAGAATAAGAACACAGAGACTATCATTGAGCTGCAAAACAAGACGCCTGTCTGGAATGACGACACGCAGTCCTACGTACTCAATTTCCACGGGCGCGTCACGCAGGCCTCTGTGAAGAACTTCCAGATCATCCATGGCAACGACCGTGAGTGTTTCTGCCCTTCCTCATTGCTGTCACGTGATAGCTGGGGCCCTCAGCTCAGGGCTCAGCTCCTGAGCCCCACCCACAGAGGCCAGAGCTTAAGGACACGGGTTATATGGCTTAGGTTAGATGTAAAGAACTTTCTAACCATAAAGACTGGGGGGCCCTGATCCGAGATTCTGTACACTCAGCGGAGTCTCGGGTGGGACTGCCCTGGGAATGGACTTTCTCCTTCCCCGTCTCCTGGTATCTGTATGCAACTTTCTTTCTCTGTTGCCATCTGCTCCCTGTCCTGTCCTCCTCCCAATTGGTCTGTCTTCCCTCCTTTGGGATCCCCTTGGTGTCGGCTTCTCGCTCCCTCTCCCTTGTGACTTGGGTGTGTGTCCTTCCCCATCCCCACCGTCCTTACTCTGCCTCTCTGTCGCGCCTGGCTCCAGCGGACTACATCGTGATGCAGTTTGGCCGTGTAGCGGAAGATGTATTCACCATGGATTACAACTACCCGCTGTGTGCGCTGCAGGCTTTTGCCATCGCCCTGTCCAGCTTCGACAGCAAGCTGGCCTGCGAATAGAGGCCTCCGCGTGCCCTGCGGTGTCGCCCAGCTGGAGTGGAGCCGCCTGCCTGCGGAGACAGCCCTGCCTCCCCTGTGTACATAGGCCTCCTGCCAGATGGACCTTGGGCTCTCACTGGGTTCCCGGCCTGGCCCACTGGGAACGTCCTCTGCCCGCTGTGTGGAGGCAGAGGAGCGCAGTGTGTGTGAGGGGACCAGAGTGCAATCCTTCTGTGCCCCTAGAGCAACACATACCCCCACTCGGGTTAGCATCGTGCTGCGGTCATGTTTGCCAAGCTGGGCGGCCTCTTCAGCTGGGAAGGCAGGAAGGGGTGCAGAAGGAGAGGAGCACAATGCAGGGCTGCTGTGGCCCAGCCATCCACTCAGCCCAGGAGTCAGGTGACAGGAAGGGGCACATGGAGCATGTGTCTCAGGCATCAGCTTCACACAGCAAAGGGCTTGGTAGCCAAGCATGGCCCTTACGACGGCAGAAAGTCCCGATTTCAGAAGGCCTCACCCAGGCCCGGCAGAGCTGCAGGGCTTGGGCAGGACGTCAGGATTGCAGGGGCCTGGCTCTGGGAATGGGCTGGTGGCCTGGGTTCTGGCTCATCTGATTTCTCTAGGTTTTCTCTGTGTGCAGAGGCACGAGGAGGCCGGCCCTCAAGGCCAGATGTGTTCAGAGGATGGGGCCTGCAGGACACAGGCTGAGTACAGGAGGTGCATGGAACAGGCTCCCTGGATCAGGGCTGTCCTGGGAGCCCTGTCAACTGTCCCAGGAAACAAGAGCAGGCCCCGGGCCACCAGCCCCCTGCGACACACACAGGTAGGCGGCCTGAGGCTCTTGCTGGTAAACTGAGGTGCTCGCGCCTGTGCTTCAGCTCCCACTGCGTCAGCTTAGCTCGTGGCTGCTGAGGGCTTTGTGTGGTTCTTCGTGGGTAGAAATGCGACAGGGTGAGGAGAGCAGGGAATAGTTCAGAATCATAATAGATGAGAGGGGGCAGGACCCTTAGAGATCAACTAGTACAATTCTGTCACTGTAGGCAAATCACTCAGAAAATGGTACTTGCCCTGGGTCACCTGGCTAGCTGGTGGCAGAGTTCAGAACTTCAGCTCACAGGATTTCTTTGTTCCTACCATCCCCTAAGAAACCGCTCTCCGCAGCCTTCCTGGGGTCCACTCCACATGCCCTCACCCTTTTGTCTGACTCCAGAGACTTAGTCAAGTCAGAGTTGATGTGTGAAATTGAAATCATTTCAGGAGATTGGCCAGTTTCCTGCTGAAAGCCGTCATGTCCGACTGAACAGGACTGGCTCCCGCAGAGCAGGCCTAGGGAGGCCGCTGCCCGGTTCTGTGTCTGCGTGACAGGTGGGGTGTGCGTGTTCGGGGCTGGGCCCGATTGCCCCTCCACTGCCACGCTTCTCCTTGGACTGCACCGTCTGCCCTGACGGCTTGGGGACTCTCGTCTCCTGCCTTTTTGTCATTGACCCTGGCAGAAGCTACTTGCCCAGATGGAGGTCAGAAATCAGTGCTTAGCAAGCGGGAGTCGTTCCTCACTTCAGAGTAGGTGTGTTTGGAAAGGCTACATAGAAATAGATTTTAAAAAATAAAGCCACACTTGAAGCATGTTAGTGAGGCTCGGTAGTGAGGTTAAGGAGTTGTGACGTAAGTAACGTGCTCTCGTTTCCTCGTAATCTACGTCTTCCGAGTAGCGTGCGTAAAGCAAGGCATACCTGTTCTAGCACGGCTCTGCCCACACCTTGGCCATAGGTCTCTGACCCCTCCAATGACCTAGTTTTTGTCAGCACCGTCTGGTTCTAGACAGCGCTTTACTTGGGGCCATTCTGAGGGCACCAGAACTCTGTACTGGGCTGGGCCGCTTCCCGGGACACACTGTGGTGCCACCTTCCTTTCCGTAGTCCCCGTTTGGCTCTTCCTTTTCTGACTTTGAGAAGAGACCTGCTGACATTTGGGATGATAGAAACTAGATGATCTCTAAAGTCTGGTCAAGCTGTTTGTCTGTCTGTGATTTTGAGGTAGAACAGGCTGGTTTGCGATGCTGGTGCGAGTGCAGCTCCTGGTGGCAGAGTGGAAATCAGAAGCACAGTGGAAAACTGTCCTCTGCTTTCTCCTCTCGTACACGACAGGGGTTGGCTGGATATTTTGGTGGCTCGGGAATGTGGGCCGAGTGTGCCAACCTGGCTGTGGAGAAAGGTAGCTCAGCAACAAAACTCTGTTGGGCAGTGAGTGACAAGAGCAGTTGAGTCAACTGCTCGAGACACGAGCTGTGTTCTTGTGACCCCATTCCTGGTGATGCTGGTTTTTCTTGACCACTGGCCTCATAGTCATGGGCCCAATGATTCAAAGCTGCCAGGGCCTCTGGAGACCACCTGGGTCTTGCCCTTTACGCCTCTATCCAGATGCCCCTTGGTTGGACAGGGAGCTCGATGATGGAATGAACCGTTCCTAAGGGTGTTGAGCAGCTGAGACCTTAGGCAGCTCTTCTGTGACTGCTCCTGGCTCTGTAACTCCTCCTGGGGCCACACCCCAAAACTACACAATCTGCCCCAAAACAGTTCTTCTGCAGAGTGGTGAAGCTCATGTCCCCAACGTTTCTTTCCTTTTGGCTCCAAGGTGCTCTGTGTCTGTCTGTGTCTCCGTGTCTGTGTGTATTTGGGGAAAAGGGCAATCTGCAAATAATCAACTGAGGTTTCTTATGCTATTTCTAAGAATGAACAGGAAAGGAATAAGGATGTAGTGTACCTGGGGATTTTGTTCAATTCTCTTTGATAAGAAAGTGTACCTGGGAAAGTATCAGCTCTTTCTCCCAAGGTTCTGATTGGGAGGACACCATCTAAGAAAGTTGTTTTTCAGTTGCCGTTCTGCATTACCTAAAGAAATCAGAGTAATGCATGCATTGCTTTTGGATAAATTTGAACGTATTCTAGTGAATGTGCCTTAAAAATCACGACACTAGTGCAGATGGAGCATAGCGTGCAAGGTACAGACCCACGCCAAGGGCAGGAGTTGGAAGCCAGGGAGCGCGATAATCACAGGCTAGAAGAGAACCTTTGGAGCCCGCCGCCTTCAGTGACAAGAAGGGCAAGAAAATTGTAGAAACGAGTTTTTCTTGGCTTTGTAAATAGCAGGGCATTTACCTCTAAATAAAGTTGCCGTTTATTGAGAGGCAGTTCTAAATTTAACAAGCAACAGTGATGATACCAAACGAAGAGTCCATGCTTTCCTCCCAGTGGGTGTGCAGTGAGGGGAGGTACAGGCTGGCCATGGCCGCGGCTCTGTTATGCAAGCACAATTCCACCTCCCAGATGGAGTCCCTGGTTTTCTCTTATTGCAGTCACACTGGCCTTGCCCTCTCTCGAATTCCTCGCCCCAGTTGTGATAGCCGAGACCTCAGGCTGCCAGGTGGCCCTCAGCACACACTTCTGGACAGCTGAGTGAGTCTGCTCTCCTGCTGTGCCCTGCCCTTAGCCCCTAGGAACAGGCCAAGGGATGGACTCCTGAGTTTATCGGTTACCTGTCCTTTTGTACCTCCAGTTTGCAGTCTTCTGTCATCTCAGGAGAGTGGGGAGAAGCAGAGCTGAAGTACTGGGACAGGCTTGTTTTTTTTAATTTTCCAACCAAGTTGAGAGGCAAATTGGTCGTATAGAAGGCATTCCTGTACTTAGTAACCATGTGACTCAGAGCAAACCATGCAATTTTTCTAGGTCTGTTTTCTCATCTACAAAATGAGGAGCTCGGACTGACTGGCAAAGCTCACAGTAGGAGTCAGTGAATGAAAGTTGATCTTTGCTTTCATCACTACCTTTTCTAGCTCATCACTGTGCCTTTTTTCTTTCCTAAGAAAGATGTCACACCCCTTCCTGTTCGGTTCTACTGTCCCGCCCCTCCCCCCGTCAAGGTCCAGGCAGAGCTGGAGATTAATCCAGAGTTTCCTAGAGAGCACCTTAGAGTGGCTCAGAAAGGGAAGCCTGACTCTGGCCTCTTTAATCCTGTATTTGGTGACAAAGGGGACTTGGTTAGGATGGGTGACACGTTTCTTGCTGGGAACATACATTTAGCCAGTTCTCATAATGCTTAGAATGTGTATGTCTATTTGCACAAGACTGTCTCTTCCTATTTTGGAGTGGTCAGACATTTTATTTTGTTTAAAATTATCTGGAGTTTTAGATGAACTTGCAAAACTGCTTTTAAGTGACTTTTTCAATAAACTCTTTGGTATTCTGGAGCAAATGTATTTATTTATTGGTATGTGCAATGACAAAGTTGGTATTTTCCCATGTTGACGTTATGTATGTTGTAGAACTTAAGTGTTTGTCTAAATACAGACCATATATCAACAAATTAAACTTGAACTGTTTCAACACTACTGTGTCCCTTTTTTCCCTATAAAAGGAGAAAAAACATGTTTCTTACCTAAAAGTTTTTTTCCTACACCATTCATTCCTTCTGTCCTAAGAGCCTCAGGAGTGAGGAGGAGGATGGTGGTAACAGGGGATCACGGCCTGTTTGGAAACAATGACAGGCGGGTCAAAACGGACCTCCCTCGGGCCTGCGCTCTTCAAGTTGAAGGACGGTCAGGACGGCACGCAGAGGCCTGGAAAGCCAGGAAGACTGGTAAGGCCAGGGCCACGGGGATACTGACGAACCAACAACGCATTCTTTCAGTTGGCACAGCCCGCCCTGCAGAGGACCGCTCTAACTGAAAGAATGGGCTGTTGGTTCGCAGTATCCCCATGGGCCTGGCCCTTAGGAACCAACACAGGATCGTAGAGCTGGAAAAGGGGGCAAGGCCCAGGGTAGAAATAACAGAAAGACCCAGCTTCTTGATTCCTGGGGCCCTACCCAGAGCCTAACCTACTTAACAGGACTTGGACATGCTTGGGGATTTTCTTTTCAGCCTGTGGCAGCTCTGACATCAAAGACTAGGGAGCTGCAGCTGTGGCTGGAAGAAGACATGACAGCTAACACTCTGACCCTGAGGGAGACAGAACTCAGGTCACCCAGAGACTGCAGAACCCCGTGTGCTGGGCCACTGCCGGCAGTCAGGGTAACCTCAGAGGGTGGCACAGTGAGTGCTGTCACATGCTATACCCTGGGACAGATACCTTATAAACTGTGTTTCATGTAACCCTAACAGCCTTGCAAGGTGGCTATTATTCCAAATTCATAAATGAAGAAATTGGTCCTCAGAGAAGGAATGATCTAAGAAAAAGGAGAAACTTGTCCTATTTTCTTTGTATAAAAAAATGGGACAGAAAAAAATGAGGAAAGGTTAGGTACATTTTAGAAAGATCTGTATAAAAATGGTCAAGGAAAAGTCAGATACTTCCATGTTTTTCTCTCAATACTGCTGGATAGCTGAAGTACTAGATATTTCTTTGGAATATAAACAGTCTGGGCTTAAGTGTGTGGTAGTAAGTAGGGTTGGTTTGTTTGTTCCCCAGATTTGGCAGTTTTATGTGGCGAAGAACATTTCCTGCCTGAACCAGCCTGTCTCCTTGAACCACGCCTGAGCCCCAGCAGATGCAGGGTATGACTAAGAAGGAAAGAGGTTTTTGTTGTTTAGTGAGGGGTCAGGTTAGGAAAAATCTTTTAAATAACCATATGTTCAGAATAGTTGTAGTTTATGCCCATCATTATCCTGGCACAATTATTACGAAAGCTCCCAAGTGTCCCAGTTTGGGCCATCAATTGTCTGATCGCCCAAGCCATAGAAGGTGCAGAGAGTAGGGGCCTCCTGGGCCACCTTCCCTAGAGGCCGAAGGCACCCCCGACCCTTCCTGCCTCCCTGGGCCTAACTCCTGGAGCTCACACATCACTGGTCCCAGAGTTAATGAGGTGCTTTCCTTGTGCCTCTTGTTATAACCAGGAAAGAGATCTCCTGGCTAGGTCACCAGCCTGATTTACCAAGCCTGGTCCCAGGCAATGCAGCGGTTTCCTAGGCCAACTATCTGCCCCCAGAAGGATGACTGCTCTGCCACAGGGACCAAAGGCTGCTGCAGACCTAGTGCCAGGGGACCGATCAAGTTCCCAGCCCACACCAGTGCTGAGACATGAAGAGCATGAGGAAAGAGACACCAGGCACAATAATAAAAACCAATGCCATGATTTTGGTCATCCTGAGTTGTATATTCACATACAATTGTCATTTCTGAAGGATAAAATAATTCTAGACAATGGAAAAAGGACTGTCTAATCTGAAATTATTGAAAAGTACAACAAAATGTCTGAAATATAAATGTATTTCTGCCATATAAATCAACGAAGAGCTCGGGCAGCAAGAGCCATGAGGTCTCAGTACTTCCAGAATGAACTATTTTCATAAGCCCCTTCCCCCCAAAGATTAACATTCAACATAGTTGCTTATGCAACACCATACATAGCAACCTCATCAAAATATGTGAACATCCATGTACTGTCACACCCCACTGCTTTCTCCAACACTACTTTTTGTGCTAAGAATTTCTTCTCTTCCTTGCCCACATGGAGAATTTCTTATCATGCCTGAAGACCCAGTTCCTCTGGAAAGTTTCTTGGAAGTCCTCGGCAAAAATGATCTGTCTCTGTGCTCCTGTAGATTTGGGGCCATACCTCAATTACAACATAAAACTGTACAATAAAAGTAAATCAGCTTACCACCTACTGAGTGGTTACCATGAGATAGGACAATGCTGCTTTACAGGCACTGATGCTTTCATTTAATCCTCATAACCACCCTGTGAGACCTGTGCTTTTACTCCCTGCTCTAGAGGTGAGAAAGCCAAGGCTCAGAAGAGTTAAGGAGTTGACGAGATTCTACTACTAGAATAGGGAGGGATGGAATCATGACCGATATTTCTCTGCCTGCAGAATTCACGATCTTGAGCCCTCTTAAAGTTTACACTTCATTAAAAAAATAAATTGGACAAGGCTCTTACATTAAACCTAGTTTTTTAAAGGTAGGAGTGGAGCCTTCTGTTCCCACTGCCCAGCTCTGAGCAGTATCTGCTGAATGAATGAATGAATGAGCCAAAAGGAAACATGTATCTCTAATAAGGGAATCTATCCTAAGGCAGAAAAGAAATTTAAAACAGGGATCCAGGAGTCCCCTTGTAAAGCAGCCCCTAATGGTGAATGAAGGGAAATAACAGAAACCAATTCCTTAGAACAGTGAAGAGCACCTATAACAACTTTTTACCTTTACCATTACGTTACATCTAGATTATTTTCAGTGCATTTTAAACTGCAGCTGTTAAAAGTGAATCAAATGTTCTACACAAAATAGATGCAATCTCCTTTCCACAAACTCAGTCTTGGACTTTTCTCTGTAATTCATTAACTATAAAGAAATGCCTAGTAGTAGCTGACACATCTTCCTACGATCCCACACTTTGATAGCAGTCTGTAGGCTTATATGTGTGATTTAAACTGCACTCCTGTCACCTTCCTCATGCCAGAAACAATGGAACTCTACAGGCTGTATCTAGCTATATAATTTCTTAAATGTTAAGTCTTCCACATTTCATGACTGGGAATGCCCTCAAGAATGTGTCTTCTTTAAACTCAGGTCTTACATGTAAACTGAATTCACTCATCCTTACTAGATAGAAGGTATGGTGCCATCTTGTCTCAAGAAAACACATGACAGATGCTACCTGAGAGACTAAGCCTGTACTTTGGTCAAATTCCTCCCAGTCCTAAGCTACCTCCTCCTCCTCTTCCCTGCTCTCTCAGAAGACGCAGATATCTGAAAATGGAAAAATAAATGTCTCTTCCCCTGGGCACTGCTACTTTGGTTCTCTGCCACACAGTGCAACTTCCCTGTTAGGTTGGCACTTTGTCTGCAAGCTCAGGCCTCATTTCTGTTTCAATTCATGTGGTTGTGAAAACAAACTTCCCAGAGGGCACAGCATTCAGAAACAGCTTCTAGGCCAGGACTGTCCGTAAGAGCCTAGGTTCTCTCCCCGTCCTGGCTCCCTGGGCTTCTGATCACCTCGTGGCAGGACCACCACTCTTGGGCAGGCTTTCCCGAGTCTCAGCAACCCCAAGCCTTGGCTCTGCAGGGAAAGGACTAAAATCTCTACCTAACGCTTCTTCTGGCCACTGAAGACCAGAGGCACACAGGTGCTTCTGGGTTTGGCAGTTCTGTGGAGCAGAACAGGGACAAAGGAAGCTAGAGATCCAGGCCAACATCAGAGCAAAGCAGTCAGTTCCCCAACAGGTCTCCGAGCTGATTTTCAGGTCCGTGGGAATCTTCTCCTCCTCTGCAGAAAAGCGGATCTGAGGCACCAGCGCTCCTAACACGGCCCTCGCTGAGAGGAAGGGCCTTCAGCTCAGACAGCAGTCCTACCCTGCTCTGGTGCCATCATCCCCACAAAAGTGTTCTCTTTGTGAACCTAGGGAACCACTGACCTGCTGAAGGCCCAGAGAATAAGGCAGCTTGGACTCTGAAATCTTCTCTTGCAACCTTAAGTCCTCGCCATGCGTAAGCTGATGTTCGTTCACAGGTAAACCTTCTGTTACTCCTAGCAGAGTCGGACCTCTGCCCTGAGTGGTCCCACCTGGAGTTTTAAGAGATCAAACAAATACTAACTCTCATGGAGGAAAGTCAGGAAGAAAAAAAGTGAAGCTGTCTTGTATTCCTACTAATCTCTATGATGTTTTACAAGGTGACAGTATGTGAGCACCAGGAAGAATACGTGATACCCATGGTCGTGACCTGACTGGCTATGATATTTAAACACAGGGAATGAAGTGCAGGGTACAGGACCAAGGATAGAAATCTGACAGGAGACAAAGGTCACCTTGGGACCAGAGTAACGGATACGTCACCAAACTGGATGTTCTCACTCTAAGCCCTGCAGGTTCCGCCTCCTCAGTGTGTCATTTGTATCTGCTTTGTCAGTGCTGGTGCCCTGCCCCTCATCTCTGAAGTCCTGGGGCCACACTTTGGTGGTTTCCTCCTGCTCCCTGTAACTGTCGGCACTGAATCCAGCATTCTCTGCCAAGACAGCGGGATCCTCTTCTTCATGAAGACAGCAGGAACATGTTCCTGGCTCTGGGTCACGTGAGGTAACAGAATTATCTTCCTGGGCTCTGGGGTCAGTGGGCATTTCCCAACCTAAATGGTCAGATTCTTCTTCTTCTAGCACTCCCATTCTTTCAGCTATTTCTTCAGCAGAGGGCTCTTTTGGGTCCGGGTAATCCACCAGGATTGTTTCTTGCCTACGCTTGATGCAATCTGAAAGGTCATAAATTGGATAAGTCTCTTCAGGGTAACCTAGAGAGAAAAGGAGCACAAAGTCTTACAAAGAATGTCTCTTCCAAATAAAGTATCAGGCTCAAAGAAGCTTCTCAGGCAGCAGCCATCTCATCCCAACAAATCCATTCAAGAAATCTCTCAGATGCCTAACAGTTCTAAGGTTTCACTTGAGTAAATTCGGAGAGGTCTGGCTAACTACCCCAGTGCTCTTTGAAATACAAACCAATTCAGTTGAAAATCCCTTAAGTGCAGGGTGCTTGGGGCAGAGTGTAAGTCTCACACCTCCTGCTTCTGCAGTAGTGAAGATTAAACAGACAACATGAGCCTTCAGTTAAAAAAAGAAAAAAAAAAAAAAAAAAAAAGAAGTACCCAACACCAGATGGAGAGAGCATAGCTCAAGGCTAATGTTTATAATTTCTATGTGGAACCATTTCCAAATCTTCGGGGGTCGGGGATGGGCGTGGGGAAAAGAAATCTAAGCTCTTTGAAAAATACACCACAAAGCTGTCTACTAATCAAAACAGCTGAAATGGCTTGTAAGTATCAGAAACAGAGCGCTTTCGCAAGACATGCCAAGACCCCCAAGGACAAGCACTGCATTTTCAGACAGAATTTCCATTGTTGGCTTCTTCATCTTCATAAAATGGAACAAAAGAAAACAATACACTGGTAAACAAAGTAAGTACTACTGGTACTGAATCCCAGCTATGATAAGAGAAAACGCTGCCAAATTAAAGAACGAAATGAAATAAATCTGTGTCAGCCACGCCTCGCCTGCGCAGCAGATGGCCGCGGGGAGCTCATATGCCAGTGCTGGCAACCGCAGCCGTGCTCACTGCACAATGTGGAAAGCCGGAGAATTCCAAATCCATTTGTACATTATGATAATCTGCAAATTCAACTCTTAATGTAAACCACTTTTTGCCTACAGATTCTGAAAGCCGTGGTCTTTTTTGGTGCAGTAGAGAGTATGGAGACATAGTTTTACATTTACTGTTTTTTTTTTCTAATTATAAAAGTCATACAGTCTCATTGTAGAAAATTTGAAAAATACAAGTTTTAAAAAGAAAACAAATCATCTAAGATCCCACCACTGATAATAATTTGTTGTATTACTTCTGGCCTTTCTATCATATATAAGTATGTATTTCTCTTTTTTTAAGAAAGAAGGCTTGTACTGCGTATAAAATGTTGTACCCTGACTTTTTTCACTCAACATTATATATCATGAGCATTTCTTAATGTCATCAGGCATTTTAAAGTTGGCTGTAAAATAAATATCCCATTACACAGCTACATAATTGATATGATTTACCATGCCTCTTGCGTAAGATATTCTTTCCAATTTTCCCTTATTATAAGTAACATAGCAGTTAAGATCTTTGAATATAAATCCATGTCTACTTTCCTATTTCTTTAAGATACACTTCTAGAAATATGAAAAACAGACCAAAGGAAATGAACATTTTCGAAGCCTTGTCACCCCAATAAACTTTAATTTTTTTTAAAAAAAGCCCTTCTTTAAAAAAAAAAATTCTACCAAATTACTTTCCAAAACAATGGTGTAAATTTTTAGTCCTACTAGTGATGCAAAAAATTGTCCATCTTATCACACTGTCACTATCACTGATAGCAGTATGGTAAGAATCTTGGCCAAAGCAGTCTTGATTTCCGGTCTTACCTTACTGCGGATGGAATGCTAGGTAACATGGAGCTTAGCTACCTAAGGTCCTCACCGCCTCCGTGGTCAACAGCAGGGGCTGCGGAAGCCTACTTGCTACTTAGCTTCCAGCCACTGAACACTTAAGTCCATTTTCCGGCATGTTCCTGCCTTCTTCCCACACCAAGAACAAAGCTTACCTTTAGACTTCCATGCCTATCTGCTTTGGCTTAAGATGGGGAGGCTTGCTGAGGAAAATTAAATAGTAACTCACACAACTGCTGAGGTAGTCCATATCAGCTAATATTACTGGTTACTCAAGAGCTTCATGAAAAATATGAGCAAGCAAAAAACCTCAGTGGTCCTATGAGGAAATCAGCAGTTTAAAACAGGGGAACCCATCTAAGCAAACTATGTAAAGAGCCCCTAAAAAACAGTCAATGCAGGAAACAAGAGCTAATGTCAGTCAACTTAAAATGGATATTACCAGTAATATTCAGGATATTGTACCAATAAAACCAATCAGGCTTCAATATAAAAAATGGAGCAAACAGCAAATAAGAAAGAGCTATTAGAAAGTCGTAATTACAAAATACATTTAAGCTTAATAGAGGAAGAAAATAGCAGATAGAAATGGACATGGCTAAAAAACAAATTACTGTATCAGAGTCCAGGTTGAGGAATTCTCCTAGGACAGAGATAAACATGACCAAGAAATATAATAGAAATTATGAGAAAAAAGATAAGCTGTGTAGAAGACTGATCCAGGATATCCAATCTTAGAATTACTGGAATTCTAGAATAAGAAGGCAGATTAAGTTAAATGGAAGCAACAACCAAAGAAATTATAAAAGAACACACCCTTGAGCTAAAGACTTCAGATGCAAAAGACTCACTAAATGCTAGGTAAAAACACTACAAAAAAATCCACGCAATCATACATACTCAGACATATGTCAATGAACCTGCCCAAATTCAAATTTTAAGTATTAAAAAGAATACGAATTTCCAGACAGAAAACAAACTAGCTAACTAAAAACAACTTGCTTATTAAGAAAAAGAATCAGACTGGGATAAAATTTCTCATTTTCAACATCAAATGAAAGTAGAGAATGAAGTAATGTTTTCAGACTTAAAAATCATATGATTATATAATTTTATATCCAGCCAAACAATTATTTGCAAAAAGATTAAAAAATGACACATACAGATATTCAAGTACTCTATATGGGGGGAAGGTAATTAAGGAAGTATTCTGACAAATACAAAAATTAATCAAATATTTAAAGTCACGAAAGATACTGTATACAAGAAAGTGGTGAAACATAAGTAAGAATTATCAATGTAAAATAAGTAATTGTTGATAATGTGGTTAGAAATTTAATGCCATTGTTAAACACTTAAATCAGAAAAGGCTAATATCTTTAAAAGTTGTTATCACTTGTAGCTAAAATTCCACAACACCTAAGAGGTAGGTAGAAAATAAATGTGATAAGGATTTTACTGTATTTGGGAACAAGGTTATATAACGAACATTTACAATTTGGAGGAAAAATGGAATTCCAATTTTCATCTTGATTACCAGTGAGATTGAAATACTTCATATATTTTGTAGCCAGCTGCATTGTTTTTCTTTTGTGCACTGCTTATACAAGAAGATAATCACTTTTCTAAATTAGTTATAGAATTTTTCATACATTAAAGATAACTTTTCAGTCATATTTGTTACAAATATTTTTCCAATATAGTGTTGGCTTTTAAACTTTGTGATATTCTCTGATCTACACAAGGTAAAACTTTTGTTTATTCAAGCTATACTATCTTTTCCCTTATAGTTTTCTGAGTTGCTTTAAAAAAAATTATTCTTTTTATTTTGAAATAATTGTAGTCGTACGAAATAATACAGAAATCCTCTGTAACCTTTACCCAGTTTCTCCCAATGGTGACATCTTGCAAAACTCTTACCACAATATCACGCCCAGGGTACGAGGTCTGACAATTAAGTTAGCGAACAATGTTGCTAATCTTTTTTGATGTCAGAGGGATCATTCATTATGAATTTGTACCAAGTGGACAAACAGTTGAACCAAGTTTACTATTTGGAAGTGCTGAAAAAGCTGTGTGAAAAAGTTAGACGACCTGAACTTTTCGCCAACAATTCGTGGCTCTTGCATCACCACAATGCACCCACTCACACAGCACTGTCTATGAGGGAGTTTTTAGCCAGTAAACAAATAACTGTATTGGAACACCCTCCCTACTCACCTGATCTGGCCCCCGATGACTTCTTTCTTTACCCAAAGATAAAGGAAATACTGAAACAAAGACATTTTGATGACATTCAGGACATCAAGGGTAATACGACAACAGCTCCGATGGCCATTCCAGAAAAAGAGTTCCAAAATTGCTTTGAAGGGTGGACTAGGTGCTGGCGTTGGCACATAGCTTCCCAAGGGGAGTACTTCGAAGGTGATCATAGTAAAATTCAGCAATGAGGTATGTAGCACTTTTTCTAGGATGAATTCGCGAATGTAATTGTCAGACCTTCATTATATATTGATAGAGTCAATATACAAAATAATTCTATCACCACAAGGATCCCTTATGTTGCCCTTTTATAACTACACCTACTCCTTCCTGCCCCCATCCCCTCCTTAACCTCTGGCAACTATTCTGTTCACCGTTTCTGTAATATTACTATTTCAAGAATGTTATATAAATAGAATCACACAGTATGTAACCTTTTGGAATAAGTTTCTTTTTTCACTCAGCATAATTATCTGGAAATCCATCCAGGTTACTGAATGTATCAACAGTCCATTGCTGTTTATTGCTAAGTAGTACACCACGATAGCTATCGATGCACCACAGTTTAACCATTCACCTGCTAAGAATGTCTGGGTTGTTTCCAGTTTTGGGCTACTACAAATAAAGCTGCTATAAACATTCAGGTACAACTTTTATGTGAACACATGTCTTCATTTTTCTCGGATAAATGCCCAGGAGTGCAATTGCTAGGTTGTATAGTAGTTGCATGTTGTTTTTCAGGAAACTACCAAAATGTTTTCCAGAGTGGGTGTACTAAATATTTTACATACAACAAGTAATATATGAGTGAATCTAGCTTCTCCACATCCTCGTCAGCATTTGGTGTTCTTATTCTTTATTTTAGCCATTCGATAGGTGTGTTGTGGTACCTCCCTGTGACTTTAATTTGCATTTCCTTAGTGGTTAATGATGTTGAACATCATCTCATGTGCTTATTTGCCTTCTCTATATCCTCTTTGGTGAAATGTATGTTTATATATTATTCCCATTTCCTAACTGGATTGTTTATTTTTTACTGTTTTTGAGAGTTACTTACATATTCTAACATGTCTTTTCTCGGATATATGGTTTGAAAATATTTTCTCCCACTGTGCAGCTTGTCTTTTCATTATCTTAACAGGATCTTTTGCAGAGTAAAAGTTTTTAATTTTGATAAGTCCAGTTTATCAATTTGTCTTTATATGAATTGTGTTTCTGATGCCAAATCAAAAGCACTCTTTGCTTAATCCTAGATCCCGAAGATTTTCTATATATTTCTAAAAGGTTTATAGCTTTATAATTTGCATTTATGTCTGTGATCCATTTTTAATTTTTGTGTAACATGTCGAACTTAGGTTGAGGTTTATTTATTTGCTATGGATGTCCAATTGCTCCGGCACCATTTATTAAAAAGGCTATCTTTCCTCCAATGAATTGCTTTTGCACCTCTGTAAAAAATCAGTTGTGCAATTTGTGTGGGTCTACTTCTGGGTTCCCTGTTCTGTTCCTTTTATGTATGTGTCTATTTCTGTACCAATGTCACATGGTCTTGATGACCTTAGCTATAGAATCAGGTAGATTGATTCCTCCCACTTTTTCTTTTCTAAAATTATTTAGCTATTCTATTTTCTGTCTCGCCATATACATTTTAGCAATCTTGTCTGTATCTACAAAAAATCTTGCTGAGGTTATGACAGGGATTGTATTTGTTTGTCGATTTGGGAAGTGCTGACATTTGTACTAACTTGAGTCTTCCAATCTATGGACATAATATGTCTTCTCATTTAGTTAGGTCTTCTTTCATTTCTTTCATCAGTATTGTATAGTTTTCAGCCCAGAAGTCCAGCACATTTTCTGTTAAATTTACACCTAAATCTTTTTTTTTGAATGATAAAAAATTAATTTTGATGTCAAATTTTTAATTTGATGTCAATGTGTTCATTGCTAAGATACAGAAATACAATTGATTTTTGTATGTTTATCTTGTACCCTACAACCCTGCTGAACTCACTTGTTAGTTCTAGGAGTTTTTAAAATAGATTCCTCAGGGTTTTCTACATATGCAATCATGGAATCTGTAAATAGGGGCAGTATTATTCCTTCTTTTTTAATCTGTATGCTTCCTCCCCTCCTTTATTTGCCTTACTGTACTACCTCGAACTACGCTGAGTAAGAGAAGTCATCCTTGCCTGTTCTCAACCTTAGGGGAAAAGCATTCATCTTTCACCATTAAGTGCAATGTTAGCTGTAGGTTTCTATAGATTCTTTTTTGTCAAGTTGAGGAAATTCCTATTTTTCTGAGAGTTTTTACTATGAATGGATTTTGCATTGCTTTTATGCTCAAAAAGTCCCATCCTGCTAAAGAGCCAGTACATATTTGCAACAATTTTTTCTAGTTTTTAAGGTTCTTCTCCATCCTTAACTATTTAGTGTATCTGGAATCATTATGCTGTATGTGCAGGCTCATATTTCTGCTCTGGCAATAATGGAAGCATGGAGACTCCTTCCATTAAACAACTAGAAAACCAAACAAAGAATATGAAGCACCAATTTTCAAACATTACATAATAGGTAGTGTAGCATGATCCCTGACAAAAGGTAAACAGAGCCCAGTGGTTTCACTGAGTTGGGAAGACAGATGAGAGTTGAGGGAGGCCAGGGCAGCTAGAATTTACGGGGAAGAAGACTAGAAAGAAAGGAGCTTCATAGAGCGAGAGCTCCAGAGATCTTCAGAGGGAACTCTTCATGTGTTTAGCTGAGCTCTCATCTGTGCATATATGGGAAAGAATTATCCAAGGCCAAGAAAATAACTACTGAAAGCATTAGACCTAAAAATCACTGGAGCTCACACATAGCTGAGAATAGCTCACGTCCCCAGTAGCCAGGTTGGAAAGACCTTGTGGAGAATTAGACAGACTCCTGAGAAGGGTACTGCCTTACTTGGGGAGCTAACTTAGCCACAGAATAAAGGCTGCTCTGGACTCACCTTAACAAATTTTAGAAACAAGCCTTTAAGGGAACCAACTGATTTCTGGTAACTTAACTGTGTGACAGAAAGAAGTCCAACACTTTTTAAAGCACTAAAGCAAAAGCCAGCATCCAACAATGTAAAATTTGCAACACCCATCATCCAATCAAAATTGACCAGGCATGCAAAAAGCACAGGAAATTAGGACTCATAACAAGGGAAAACAATGATCACCAGAAACACACCAAAAAAGGACACAGATGATAAGAGCAGCAGCCAAGATTATTAAGAAGCTGTTATAAATGTGCCTCATATGTTTAAGAATGTAGAAGAAAATATGAATATATGAGAGAAATAAGATATGAAAAAGATGGAAGGAGACTAGGCTTTGGGTGGCGAACACACAGTGAAATACACAAATACCATATTATAAAGCTGTATACTTGAAATTTACATAATGTTAATAACCAATATTACCCAATAAACTGAACTATAAATGGCAAAAAAAATTGAAAATGAAAAAATACAGAGCAGAAGCTTAATAAATTTGGTTTCATTCAGTAACTGATAGACGTGAATAGAAAAAAATAACAGCCATGACTACTTTCCTGCAATCTATTTTATCTTATACATTTTCTCCAATGAGCATATATAATTTTTAATTAAATGTTAAATTATTTATTGAATGTATAGAAACTAGATTTAAATTAAGATCCTACGACAAAACATATTAAATAAAACTTATGCTGTAAGTAAATAAATAAATAAATAAATAAGTAAATCTGAAGACAGAGCAAGAAAATAAATTCAAAGACAGAGCAAGAAAAATTACGCAAAATTAAGCATGGCATGAAAAAACTGGAAAAAAGAATAGACTGTACATGACACGTGGGGCAATATCAAAGGTCTAACATATGCACAACTGGAGAAACAGGAGGACAGAAAGAGATCACGGCCAAATATAATGAAATAATGGCCAAAAAAACCAGATTGAGAATCTAAGTGTCCATCTTGAGAAACGAAGGGGAAAAAAATGGCAAATTAAACCCAAAGTAAGCAAAAGGAAGGAAATAGTAAAGAACAGAAATCAATGAAATAGGAAACAAAAATAAACAATGAAACCAAAATATTGTTCTTTAAAAAGATCAACAAAGTTGATACACCTCTGGCCAGTCTGATTAGTGAAAAAATTTAGAGAAAGAACAAATTACCAGTCAGTATGAGGAATAGAACAGGGTTCATCCTTACAGATCTTAGATACATTAAATAGATAATAAGAGAATAGTATGAACTTTATATTAATAGTAAATTTGGATGAAATATGTAAATTCCTTGAAATATACAACTATCAAAGCTCAATAAAAAAGAAACAGATAACTTGAATTGCACTATATCTGCTAAAGGAATTCAATTCATAGTTATGTACGTCTTCCCACAAAGAAAACTCCAGGCCCACCCACATGGTGTCACTGGAGAATTCCATCTAACATTTAAGGAAAAAATAATAGCAATTTTATACAAATTTTTCCATAAAACAGAAGAAACATATCCCAATGCATTTTATGAGGCCAGCATTACCCTGAAATCAAAACCAAAGAGATTACAGGAAAGGAGAATCACAGACTAATAAACACAGAAATAAAAAATCCTTAGCAAGTTGAATCTAGCCATATATAACATCATGACAAAGCAGAATTTATCCCAGGAACGTAACGTTGTCTAAACATTAAAAAATCAGTGTAATTCACTATATTAACAAAGTGAGACAGAAAAATTATACTATCTCAGTTGATCAACAAAAATTCGGGGCCGGCCTAGTGGCTCAGGTGGTTGAAGCGCCGCTCCTAATGCCGAGGTTGCCAGTTCGATTCCCACATGGGCCAGTGAGCTGCGCCCTCTACAGCTAAGATTGTGAACAATAGCTCTCCCTGGAGCTGGGCTGCCGTGAGCCGCTGCAGGCTGCCGTGAGCCGCTGCAGGCTGCTGAGTGCTACGGCAGGCTGCTGTGCTGCTGTGCTGCTGTGCTGCTGTGGGCTACCAAGTGCTGCATGAGCAGCCGGTGGCCAGCGTTGAGTGGCTGGCAGCCAGCAAGAGCTGCCATGAGCTGCTGTGAGCTGCAGACTGACGACTGGTGACCGACAGCCTCAGCCATTGGAGCGCAAGGCTCATAATACCAGCAAGGGCCGGGGAGCTGTGTCCTACACAACTAGACTGAGAAACAGCGGCTTGAACCAGAGTGGGGTGGGGGGAGGCGGAAGAAAGGGGAAAAAAATCAATACCCCTTCATGATTAAAAACTCTCAGCAAAGTAAGACTAGAAGGAAGTTTCTTCAACCTGAAAAAGAACATCCATAAAAACCCAATAGCTCACATCACACTAATAGAGAATACGTGAATGCTTTCCCCTTAACATCAGGAAAGTAAGGATGTCTGCTCTCACCACTTCTATTCAGCCTTGTGCCAGAATTTCTCACTGGTGCAATAAGGCAAGAAAAATAAATAAAAGATATATACATTGGAAAGGAAGACATAAAACTGTATTCATAAAACTGTATTCATAATTTAATTGTCTATGTAGAAAATTCTATGAAATTTAATCCTAAGAAAATTTTTTTTAAAAAGCTACCAGAACTAACTGTGTTTAGGAAAGTTGCAGGATGCAAGGTCAGAATACAAAAATAAGTTGTATTTCTATTTAGTAGCAATAAGCAATTAAATATTTTGAAGTATCACGATATTATCAAAAGCATAAACTACTAAGGATAAATTTACAAAACATATGCAAGACCTACACACTGAAAACTACGAAACACTGCTGAGAAACTAAAGATCCAAATAAATGGTGGGATATAAAAGGTTCATGGATTGGAAGATTCAATATTGTTATGATGCCAATTCTTCAAAATTGATCTAAAGATTCAATGTAATGTCAATCAATCCTCTCTGTCTTTTTTGTAGAAACTGATACACTGATTCTAAATTTATATAAAAATATGAAGGACCTAGAATAAGCAAAATAATTTTGAAATAAAAGGGAAAAAAAACCAAAGTTGAAGAACTTGTGCTACCCTGATTTCAAGACTTAATATAGACACTGTGATATTGGCGTAAGTATAGACACATAGCTCAATGAAACAAAACAGAAAATCCAGAATACACCCATACATACATGGTCAGTTGATTTAAAACCAACATGCCAAGGTAATTAAATGTGACAAAATAAGATGGAACAATTAAATATCAATATGAAAAAAGTTAATGTCTGCCCTGACACCTCACACCATACATAAAAACTAATCAAAATGGATCATAGGCCTAAATGTAAGAGCTAAAACCGTAACATTATCTGGAAGAAAACACAGGCGGTTAGACAAAGCTTGGGTTAGGCAAAGATTTCTTAAACACACAAAAGTGTGAATCATGAGAAAAAAAGAATAAACTGAACTTTATCAAAATAAAAAAACTTCTGTTCTTTGAAAGATGCTGCTAAGAAAATAAAAAGGCAAGCCACAGACAAGTAGAAAATATTTGCAAAATACATAACTTATAAAGAACTTATATCCAGAATATATAAATAACTCTTACAGCTCAATAAGAACACAAGCAACCCAATTAAAAATTTGGCAAAGAATGTGAACAGACACTTCACCAAAGATACACAGATGGCAAATAAACACATGAAAAAATGTTCAACATTATTAGTCATTGGGGAAATGCAAATTAGAGTAACAATTGAGATACTACTACTACTATACACTCACTAGAATGGCTAAAGTTAGAAAGACTGGCACTGCCTAATGTTACCAAGCATATGGAATAACTACAATTCCCATACATTGCTGGCAGGAAGGCAAAATGGCGGAGCCACTTTGGGAAGCCAGTTGACTGTTTCTAATACAGTTGAACATACACTTACCGTAAAACCCAGAAATCTCATTCCTAGGTGTATACCCCCCACCCCCCCAAATACAAATATATGTCCAAAGACTTATATGCAAAAGTTCATAGTAGCTTGATTCATAATAGCTTAAAGCTGGAAACAATCCAAATGTTCCTAAATTGGCAAATGGAAAAACAAATCACGGTATATCTATACTATAGAATATGACTCAGCAGTAAAAAAATAAAGTGCTGATATACTCAACGCCTGAGACTCAAAAGCATTATGCTAACTCAAAGAAACCAGAAACAAAAAAGCATGTGCAGTATGACCTACTTATATAGAAAAGGTAAAATGACAGGGACAGACAACAGTTCAGTAGCTGCCATGGACAGAAGGAGGGAATTAGCTGCAAAGGGGGAGGGAACGTTCTGAGATGATGGAAATCTTCTATATCACAATTGTGGTGTAATTATACAACTCTATACATCTGTCAAAACTCATCCATTTATACACTGAAAATTGGTGAATTTTACTGTATATACATTACACTTCAGTAATAAAGCTGATTTTTTAAAAATCTGCAAGATCCCTTTTCAGGACAGAGAGCTAACAAATGAATGAGAAGACACTGTTTACCTTCCCAGTCCTCCATGTAAGGGGCCTCCTCAGCTTCTTTCTCTGGAGTGGATCTGTCAATGAATTGTCCTTCTTTCATGACTCTGGTGATTTCTCGGAGCTGATGCAGCAACTGTTTTTCTTGGTCAGAAGTCACAGTCTGTGCTCTGCTTAGAAATACCAGACAATCCATCCATTTAGTGGTAAATACTCTTAGGCAATGAACATAAACATCACTATGATCTGCCTGGATCCTGGAACAGGAAGTTCAACAGCAGCAGCAAATTGCTCTAGGAATTGAACGTGGAACAGCACAGTTGGCAACTAGACATGTTAATTCAATGTTCTGATTTTATAAATGGGAAAACTAAGGCCCAGAATAGGTCACGTGATTGCCTAAAGGTCCCACAATGAGTTAATGTCAACACTCCGATCAATCCCACAGATCTCAGCTTTCATTCAGTTCAGTGTTCTTTCAGTATACCTCACTGCTCTGATTCAGTAATCTCCAAGCAATTTCACTGTTACTTAATATTACTCCATTTACTACAAGCTGCTTTTCTTTTTTTTTTTTTTTTTTTTTAAGATTTTATTGGGGAAGGGTAACAGGACTTTATTGGGGAACAGTGTGTACTTCCAGGACTCCCCCCCCCCCAAATCAAATCTTAGTTGTGGAGGGCGCAGCTCAGCTCCAGGTCCAGTTGCCGTTGACTCGAGGAATTGAACTGGCATGAACTGGCAACCTTGTGGTTGAGAGCCCACTGGCCCATGTGGGAATCGAACTGGCAGCCTTTGGTGTTAGGAGGATGGAGCTCTAACCGCCTGAGCCACCGGGCCGGCCCACTTTTCTTTGAAGCAAGGTCACCAAAAGAAAATATGCTGGGCCATTAGTTTCAACTAGCCAAAAATATACTACTAGGCCAACCCTAGAATCACAGGATGCATATACTTGTGCAGAAATAAAGATATAACCTAAAATTTCAGAGCTGGATAATGCTGACAAATTATTCAACTAGAACAGAGAAACTGTGGAAACTGAGGCCCACAGAGGAGAAATTACACATTTATTCCTATTGCTAGCTAATGTGAGCACGTTAGCTAAAACTAGAGTCCCTCCTGACTTCTGAAGGCATTCTGTGCAGCTCTTAGGGCCCAGTGCTCAAGTTCCACAATTTAGAAAACCTGGGTTTGAGTCCCAACTTAGCTAGGAGGCTCTGCGCAAATGTCTGCAAAAATAAAGAGGAGACTCAGGGATAAAGGTATGATTATTTCTATTGAGAGGGGAGCACTGCATCACACTCACAGGCAGACAAGGCCCTACTCGGAAAACCGAGAGTTGCCTGCGTTGGGACCAGTTTTATCCAATGGCAGCATTTAACAGAGACAATTTATTTTCCCCTTAAAAATTCAAAGCATTTGAAGTCAGTGTAACACTCATGAAGGAAAAATGATACATTCTGGATCAGTCTCCCAAGGAGGTGCCATCTATTTTTCTCATTAGCCAGTCCTTAGCCTGCGTTCCTTTTTATGCTTAGCCAAACAAACTTGAGCCTTAATGACCAACAGGGAAAAAGAAAACAGTGTTTCTCCCTATAACATTAAGATGGGAACTGAGGAAAGTACAGGTGCACCATTTCCACAGCCCTCAGCGGGAAGAAAACACAAGCACCACGAGCTCTACTACTTCCACACTAAGTGGCCTCAAAGCCACTAAGCGGCCTCAAAGCCACTAAGCGGCCTCAAAGCCACTAAGCGGCCTCAAAGCCACGAACTGAAGAAGCCTATCTGTCCCACATTTAGGTAAAATCTTACATTTCCTGGGCCTCTGATAGCTCTACTCTTCCCATTAGTACAAGAGTCCTGACTTGCTGTAACTGCTCATCTGCTCTATGTAACCCCTAATTTTTACAACCCACTTTGTGGGGGGGAGGGGGCTCCTGGGGCAGCTAGGTCACCCCTAGCTAAAAGAGCCTATGTGCTTATCACAAAGCTCTTGCCCTCGGACTGCCCACGTTATTTCTCCTGCCTACTCAGTGTTCTCTGATTTTTACTGAATGAAACAGTCTGGATTCTCTGTTTCTTAACTTATGGAAAATCAGAACCTCAATTAAAAAGCAGGATGGCTAGGAGAAGCAGAAACAGACAAGAGAAACTTTCTCAGAGAATTCCACACCAAAGCATCCTCTTTTATCTCTGAACAAGTGTACTCATACTGTCCATATCATGCGTTAGGCAGCCAATCACAGCCCAGCCTATGATATCGCCTGAATTTATCGCAATGAACATTTTCATAGATTCCGTATGGTCTCAACCCGGTTTGATACTCCTGGAGCGCAGTGATTAACACATCATGACTGTATCGGCAGAGTGCCATGAGCATTGTCAGTGCTCAATAAATACGTGTTAGTTTGATTCGTCCCCATTTCACCATCGATTTTCTCCCACGTCCCTGAAATCAGGCTTCCACTCCATCATTTTACCAGAACTTGTGAATATCATATATGACCACTTTACTCTCAAGTTCTAAAGTCTTTTCCTCACATTCTTCATGACTTCTCTGGACTGTGGACCATCCTCTCCTTGAAACGTCCTCCTCCTTAGCTACTGAGACACTGCATTCCTCCCTCTTCTTTAACCATTCCTCTCATCTCTGATCACGGCTCACGTTCCTCCTCCCACCTCCTGAAACAAGGTTTTCCTGAAGGCTCAATCCTAGGACTCTTATTTCTCCATTCTTACAGTCATGTCCTCAGGAAGATGACGCAGTACCACAAATGAAACCAATCACCTCGACAAAGATGATGCCCAAACTCTACCTCTACTCTTTTGACTTTTTACACAAAGCCAGTCTCATTACTCCAGTTATCGCCTGCGCATTTCCACTTGGAGGCCTTGCCACTACACTGAAATGAACCTTAAATTCACCCTTCAAAACTAGGTCCTCGCTGGGCCCAGAATCGTGAGCAGCTGCGTGAGCAGGCAGGCGAGGACAGGCTGGGTATGGCACATTGCAAGAAGCTAGAAAAATAAAAGAAGTTGGGAGAGAACCTCACCAGATTTTTGAATGCTATAAATCCAGACAAATCATCAAGTTCTGAATCCAAGAGTTAAGCAGAGAGAGAATGAAACAGTGTCTAACCACACCATTCATGGTGAGAACAGGATTCAGACAAGCAGAAGACTGAAGGCTACTGCCACACAGCACAACGTGCCTCAAGGGCTGGGTGATCTCGTCTTTCCCTGTGGCTCTTACCCCATAAGCCCAGCCAAATGACCTCCAAAACTGAGTCCTTTATTCTGACCTCAATACCCACATTTCCTATTGCTGTTGTATGTTAGACATGGATGTTCTGTGGGCACCTCAACCATATTCAAAGGTGAATTCATGATCCCTATTCCAAGCCTTATCATCTTTCTCTTCTTTTCTGTGTCTTTATCTTGGTTGATGCCATTATTTTCTTCCCAGTTTGGTCTGTACATCTCCAACTCATCTTTATCTCTTTTTTCCTCTTCATTGTTCTTATCTAGTTAGTTTTCTCCTTTAGGGAACCAACCCCTCTTCCACTCACAGTACAAACGTTAGGGTGAAGCTGTCCATCCCCTCACCTCTCTTTCAAGGGTGGCCATGGGCCCCACAGCCAAGCATCACTCTTCACCTCCCTGGCTAACTGATCGGTTCAGTGACATACACGTATATACAAGACCCAAGTTGGGCCGAGTGTACTGTCTTCTAAAACTGGATCCTGAATCCAGCAAAGCCTGATCTGAAAACTTTTCATATTAACTCTTCCTGGCGGCAGTCCCTGAAGAGACTGTCCATTTGTTTCTGTCCCTAAATCCCTAGGGCTGCTCTAGTTCCCCCTCGTCCTGAAACCTGAATCTTTAGCTATTTCTCTGGTATTGTGAGCTATCCCGCATTCTCCCAATAAACTCTGCCGTCCCTTCCAAATATCTGCTACCCAGATTGGCTGCTTGCAACCAAGCATAACAGCCTGGGTTTTTTTCCCCTCCACGAAGTCCCCTAAATTTAGCCCTTCTTTTCCACTCTCACTGGCATATTTGTTA
Organism: Rhinolophus sinicus; assembly: GCF_036562045.2. Taxonomy (NCBI): domain Eukaryota; kingdom Metazoa; phylum Chordata; class Mammalia; order Chiroptera; family Rhinolophidae; genus Rhinolophus; species Rhinolophus sinicus. Next base: position 124,316,577 of record NC_133756.1, read on the forward strand.
CCCTTTGCTAGAAGATTTTCAATAAACTTCTAGCATGTGTCCAGTCTACATATCACTGTAAGAGGTATTTTTCTAAAGCACAACAGATCGTGACACTTCTCAAAAGCCTTTAGTGGCACCCACTATACAGACAACGAATTCCAACCCTCTCAGCCTGCCATTCAGGGCTTTCCGCTCTGGCCCATTTATTTTTCTGTTTTTTCCTCCCTTTACCTACCTCTATCATTTACCCCACCCTGGCCTACTCCACTGCAGCTGCCTAGGACTACTTGCTGTTCCAAAAACACGCCTTGACTTGCTCACCTTGGGGCTGCTTGTGCTGCCCTTCCCTCTGAAACATTCTTCCCCCAAATTCTGCCTGAGGAAACCCTTCTAGCCTGTAAGGTTTATTCAGGTTCCCCCTTTTCCATAAGACCTTCTGCGGTAGGCAGACTAATAGTCCCCACCCCCCAAAGATGTCCGCATCCTAATCCCTGGAATTTATAATTATGTTACCCTATGTGTCAGGAGATTTAAGATTGCAGATAGAATTAAGGCTGTTAATCAGACAGACTTAAAATAGATTATCCTGGATTATCTGGGAGGGCACAATGTAATTACAAAAGTCCTTCAGGGGGAAGAGGTTAGAGTAATATGATGTGAGATGGTTTTAACTCACTATCACTGGCTTTGAACATGGAGGAAAGGGCCCATGAGCCAAGGAGTGTGGGCAGCTTCTAAAATCTGAAAAAGGGAAGGAAACAGATTCTCCACCAGAGCCTCCAGGAGGGAATGCAATCCTGCCAACACCTTGTTTTAGCCCAGCGGAGGACTTCTAACATATAGAACTGTGAGATAATAAATGCGTGCTGTTTTAAGCCATTAAGTATGTGGTAAATCATTACAGCAGCCATAGAAAACTAATACACATTCCTAGAGTACACTTTCCGAGATGCAATTCCTTATAGAGAAACAACACCTCCATTGACAACCACATAGGGCTGCACAGGGCAAATCAAAACAAGGAAGATATTATTATTGCTAAAAAATCCTGCTTGAAAGTACTTTCTTTAGAGCTATCTCATTCATTCCTTCAACATATACTGACACTGTCAATATGCCAGCACTGGGAATACAAGTTGAACAATGAAAAGTTTTCATGAAGGTTACAGGACATTAAGGAAGACAGAAAAGTTAACAGAAGATCAGAAAGTAATATAATGCTGTAATATCCAGCAAACCTGGGTAGTGTGGGAGCACAAGTTTTGGGCTGAGGGAAGGGCTCTCAGAGAAAATGTCTAAGTTCAGACCTGTGAGAAAAGCAAGAGTTAAAATAAGTGTGCGTGAACTGGGGTGGGTGGGGACACCCAAGCAAAGGAGAATAGTATATGCGAAGTCCTATGAGCAACAGTGTGTAGGTATTTTAGAGGAACAACCAGGAGTCAGTGTGGCTGGACCACAGAGAGAGTGATGGAGAAATACAAAGCAATAGGAGGACGCAGGGCCACGTCACCCAGGACCATGTAAGTCATGTTGAAGATCCTGTACTTTATCGAGAGCAACAGGGACTTGTTGAAGGGTTGAAACAAAAAATATAATCCGTCTGTTTGAAAAGCAGAAAGTGAATTGAAAGGAGGCAAAATTAGAGAAAAAGAAACCACATGAGACAGTTCTGACCTACATCAAAAGTGAAAGCATTCATTCACTCACTTACTCTTTCTTCTAGTTCAATTAATACTCTTTTTAGAGCCTACTACGGGCCTGTGCTAGACTCTGGGAATAATCCCTTCCTAGGAGAGCTTAGAGTCCTTCGCAGGGAGACAGGCTTATTAATTAAGAAGAAATGACAAGACATGGTGATTGATGAGACACAGGAAGTGAAGGAAAAGGTAAATCTAATGATGTCTAATTTTTGCCTTGGGCAACAGTAGATGGTGGAGCCAACTGCTGAGATGAGGAACAATAAAGGTAGAATAGGTTCAGCTGGGAGTAGATGATGAATTCCATTTTGGACATTCATTCACTCAAGAGACATTTTTTATTTGCTGGGGATGAGGGTGAGGATCTATGACACACATCCAGTAGGACCCTGAACATAGAGGTCAGGATATGAAGAGAGAATCTCAATAAGTAATGGCCATGATTTACTCTTCCACCAGGATACTATATGGGCAAATGCTTGTATCAAAAGTGAATATCTATTCTTTTTCAACTGTTTATTTAGTACCTACTATGTGAACACAGTGAACAAAACTTCTAAGCCTGTCCTCAAAGAGTTCATATGCCAGAAATGGATGTTAGAAATCTACAGTCCCACACACATACTCAACATGCTACCAAGTCTGTCTGCTGCCAAAGGGTGCACTCTCACTTCTCCCCTCAGGCCATGCCATGCTTCTAGGAAGAGAGTAACTATAAATGGACATGCTGCTCTAGGAATGACACTTTGCTGATCATAAGGACATAAATGAGGACACTTCGATTCTGATTCCTAGATCCTTCCCTTAATCTTTGTGTCCTTGGGCTGGATGTTGTGCTTAATATCAGATATAACATGGCACATTATTAACCTTTGAAGAAGCTTCATCATTTAAACACATGTTCAGATATATATTGCCCACAGGTGAAAGCTGTCTGAAAAGTTTTATTGGGTAACATTAAAAACCTTTTGCTATTTTTATTCTTACAAAAGCATTAATATGAAATTTCAGAAACTGAGTATTTCTGAAATTTTAAGCAAAATCTTGCAGTTATGGAGCACATATTATATAAAAGGACTTAGATGGCTATACATGGACACATCTTCTTTGTCTTAAATGCTCTCCTTGATCCCAGAAGCATGGAGACGTGATAAAAGTTTGATCTGACAGAAAAAATACTTGGGTATTTTGGGCTCTTTCAATAATCATAAAAGCACAGACTTGTAGAACAAATGCCACAAAAACCGAGGGTAAAGGATCTAAGTATAAAAAGGAAACACTATAAAAACATGGCACTACCTAGCCCTGGCAGCTTTCAGGGTTGAAGTCCCATAGGGCCCATCCTTCAGGATAAAAAGTGTTGGATTAAGGAGCATCAGACAGAAAGTCACATCTTTATGACTGGAAAATGAGAGGTATGGGAAAGAGAACCACAAGCTGTGCTCTCTTCATGGGAAAAGGAACTGCTCCCTAGTTCCTGAGAGGGACTGTGGAAAATGTCTTACACAACCGTCGCCACGCAGCAAGCTGGAAAGAGTCCACACTGCAGCATCCTGTGAGGAAGAAACACTTTGAGCTAGGACCTGTGGCCCCAGAAACAATGAGATGGCACAACTCCAGCTGCAGGTTGGGACAACTCCTCTGCCTTTGCACATAACACAAGGAGAAGTAACCCTGGCACAAAGAGGACAGACAGTAGTTACAGGTCACAGTATTGTGTTCCTGGCTTGGGCAATGGACAGATGGTGTACATGAGTTGGATGGTGGGGTTCTTTGATTTGAGCTAAAGAAGTCCGAATAGGAGTGAGTAATAGTGAGAAAATATCCTCATGTGCTTCTTATTCCAAGGCCCAGGGTTGGGTCTCCCAGGTGGAAGGCCCTGCCCACAGGTATTCATTCATCTATGGCTTTCACGACCCTTAAGTGTGACCTGGGGCTTCAAGGAAATCAAGGCCAAAGTACAGATATTTTTTTGAGGCATGCAGGTCAATAAAAGTCTGGCAGTCCCTCACCCAGACTGTGAGTAGTACAGAGTAAGGGCAGAAAAGTATAGCTGCACAAATTGCTTTAGTCACACTTACACAAATTCTCACACATTAGATAACGTATAAAAAGCATTTTCTTCAGTAAGTGCTCAATAAATACCAAATATTATTATACACTCACACAGATATACTCATGTATTGATAAGCACACATATCTATACCACTTTGGGGAACATTCCAGATAGTCACTCTGCTTTCTGGATCAAAAGAAGGTCAAGGCTCCTGGGCCCAAATAGACAAGGTTCATCCTCAAATGTCTTTTCAGCAGCACTGTAGCCATTGTAGGCAAAGCCAAGACAAGAGGCTGCAATTTGACGATGTTCATTCTTCTCCTATCCAGGCAAAGATGGACAAGGCTGGGGCCAGGGAGCAGAGAAAGGGGCATGGGGCACTAGTACTACCAAGGAAGAACCTCTCAACATATTTTCTGCAGGAGATTTTGCCCCTCGCCTCCATTCTTCCTCCATTCTTGTCCGAAGGCCTTGCTTAACGAAATCCCTCTTTGTTTTCCATCTCACATTCTGGTTTTTCCTTCCTGGCCTTCCTACATCCATGTTTTTTAGTTGTTGCCCACTTCCATCAACCTCCTGAAGTTACCTTTTGAGATCCACGGCCAGCCCTGTACCAAGAGGCATGAGTCTTCCCTGTAGGGCATCCTAAGGGGCTAGGTTGGCTCTTGACATCAACTTCACACGTCTAATTCTGTTCCGGCATAGTCAACACGAAATACAAATGCCTAATCTGATCGTACTTGCTCTATTCTCTCATTTTGTCTCAAATAGAAAGCACAATATTTAATAATCTGGTTTTACTTAAAATTATGTCTTTTTTAGAGAGCCAGGAAATTTAAAAAATAAGTATTTTTAAAAGCTAGTTATTTTACTCTGAAGGATTTGCTCACAAATTTACTCACAATACTGTGCATAACACTGGGCATACGCTCTTGAAAACTGAGATTGCTTGATAGCATAAAAATGGAAATGTTACGTGAGAAACAATATGCAAATGACAAATAAGGTGACAGCTATGTAAAAATGAAAGTAAGTGGCCCAGAAATCAAAGAAAAGCAAATTTTTGAATTGATTCTCTAAATGGGACATAGTCTGAGTCCTGAAAACCTACCTTTCACCATTAGGTCCCACTCTGTTGATTAATTTTTCCATGGCTTCTTCTGTCTCCTTCAGTTTTTCTTGCAATTGAATAAGCTCAAAATTGGCTGAAAAACAAGCATCAATCTGAGAACCATCATACACAATGCCCTAAGCTCTTCTCTGAAACATGGCTGGCTGTGACGCTCTACAGTAATCCAGGCTAGTCCCGAGACTCAGAGAAGGGCCTGAGTCTCTCTCGCTAATCCAATGAGGATACAAAGGGGGACTGCGGTCTGGGCACCAAGATCTAAAGGATACACGTTTAGTGAGTGATGAACAAATCACTCTCTTATACACAGAAATACAGCAGGACCAGCTAAGAAAACACCTAGGAATGAAAGCGTACCTCTACACAGTCACCCAAGAAGAAATGAAGAAGATAAACATACCCAAATACAATTAATAATCAATGTTATATTCATTTCAGATATACAACATAGTTATTCAACATTAATATACCTAACGAAGTGATTACCACGTTTTGTTTAGTAACATTCTGTCATTATACAAGATTATGATATTATTGACTATATTCCTTATGTTGTTCCCATCCCTTTGACTTATTTATTTTATAACTGGAAATCTGTACCTCTTATTTACCTTCATCTATTTTGCCCTTCCCCTCTGACAACCACCAGTTTGTTCTGTGTCTATGAAACTGTTTCTTCTTTGTTCTGTTTTGTTGGTTTACTTTTTAGATTCCACATATAAGTGAAATCATACAGTATTTGTCTTTCTCTGTCTGACTTATTTCACTTAGTATACGAGTAATACCCTCCAAGTTCATCTATGTTGTTGCAAGTGGCAAGACTGCATTCTTTTTATGGCTGAGTAATATTCCACTGTATATATGTACCACATCTTCTTTATCCATTCATCTATTGATGGACACTAAAGTTACTTTCACACTTGGCTATTCTAATCCAAATGATGCTCGGGGGTAAAGTACCAAACCTGTAAGGTACTTTAGAAAAGGAGTTAAGACCCTTAAATGAGCAGTATTTCACCTACACCTAAGGCTGAAAACATATCTGGAAGGTAATAGTTTAAATGTTATGTTTCTTCAATAGAGGAAGTTTTGAACTAGGGCTGACACCTCCCTGCCCAAGGTTTTCTGCCCAAGTCATGTGGAGTGATGTGATGTAACCTGCCTCCCAGTAGTCTCCTCAACAAGGGTCAGTACAGAGCACATCTATCTACTGAAACTAACATTAAGACCTTAAAAGGAGAACAGAAAACCAAATCCCTAAATCCGAACATGAAATGAACTTTAAAGCAGTAGGAAAACAAAATGTGGTTCATTATGTAGGTGATTTCGTTTTTCTGTTTCATGCCCAGCTACCATTCTATGCAGATATATTTAAAGGATCCTTATAAATGTGATATTTCAAAGGCCTTTTACTACTTCTGGAATAAATTCGTATTCATGCAGCTAACATCTGCAACGTGTCTAGGGGACTGTGCCACATAAATGTTTCAGTTATTTTTATTTTCTGCATGATTCAGAATTGAAGGAGAAGACGTGGATATAACTGCTACTACATGATAAAACAGCTGCTCCTAGGAATTCATTTTATTTACTGATTTCTGTTTTAAATGCATTATGTGACAGGATACAGAATTTGCTACTCTTTAGAGAGTCCACAAATCTTTTAAAAATTATTTTACTGATGCATTTACCATTACTGTTAGGCACTATCTCCACTAAGACCACAGAAGCTTTCTCAAAGAATTCCCTGAATAGGATTTCCAAAAAGGATGCAGAATGGGACTGGAATACCTATTTCCACAGAGAATCCGGAATAAACCCAAAAAGCAATTAAGGCCAAGGGCAGATGCTCCTGTGGTCCAGCCTCACATCATTTTGCTAATCTTTTTTTCTTTTTTTTTTAAGAAGCCTCTGATGAGGCTTCATTATCCACAGGATAAAGCAGTTTGGCCTCCAAGGCCTTCAGCAACATGGCTTAACCTACCTCCTCTTCGGGCCTTCTTTCCCACAGCTGCCCTATGTCAGGCTGTGTCTCACTCAGTCCATCCCATCTATCTGACCAGACCACCTTCACAGACACCCAGCTAGAAGTGATTTCCCATAAGACTTTCGTCAAGTCCCTTCTTTCTAGGTAGTACACTTTTCACAAGTTATTTTTCCGGACATCCATCTTAGACTATAAATTCTTAGAAGAAAGAGCCATGCCATATACATTTCATTTCCCCAGAGAGCACAGAATATTCTAGTTGGTTAGTAAATATTTGATGATCATGTTTCAAGAGCCAGAAGTGTTAAACTCTGTCCCTAGATCTAACAACTGACTTTGGCAATGACTTCATCTTTCTGCTTCACTTCTCCTCCCTATGAAATAAAGATATTAGCTACCAATATTCTGAAGTCTGAAAATGAGAAGTAACCCATTCCAAATGTGAAATGTTAATTTGCTAACATATAAAAAAGTAAACCAGCGGTTTTGCACTTTTTGTAACTATTTTTCCCTTAAAAGCCCAACATCAATATAGACACTTTTCAGAATTCCCAGAGCTAAGGTTAAAAATGACATCAGATTAACTTGGTGCAAGTTTTGAGAAATGCTTTTAAGACATATCCACAGATCGTCCCTCTGGCTGTATTATAGCTGTCTGACACAATAAAACTTGTGACTAAATGGAAAAGGGCACTTACTAATTTTCCTGTGGGTGTTTCCAGGGGTAATGGTAGAGCATTTCCGATCCTCTGCAGTTTTTCCCTTTGAAAGCTGAGAATTGAAGGAGGTACAGCACATCAACAGCAGCTCAGAACCTCAAAGTCACGGAATCCCTCATATTAAATGAAAAAAATAAATAAAAAGAAAGAAAAAAAAAGGTTGGGAGACAAAAATTAAGTCAGAAATCCAATCAAATAGCAACATTAGAGAAACATCTCAAAAAAAAAAAAAAAAAGCCAACAGAAGGTTTCTAGGTAAAAATTTATCAAGGCACAAGGAAAAAAAAATCTCTCTATAGGTCATCTGCCTTGCCCATGCTCATCAAAGACTCAGCTTGGGCTGCCTGCAGAATTCCTGGACAAGAAGAACTTGCCTCACTCTAGTTAGAATGGCAAAGTGAAGTTCCTGCCTCCACTGCACAGGCTGAGGCCCACGGCCTGGCAAAGCCTGCCTGAAGGTGGAACTTAATTAGGAGTCTGCTTGTAAAAGACCCAAACCACGTCTCCGTGGAGGTAGGAAATATTAGGCTTAGGACGTGGCAATGCTGTTTCAGGAGAATTACTGGACATGATGTTAAAAACAGCACCTCATACTCCTGCAGGGAAAAGAAGGGCAAAGTGATGTTGATACCCGTTGTTATCTGGTCTCACAGTGGCTACCTGGAAATCATGTGCCAATCCTAATACTAAAGCTCTTCTTGGAACAGCTTTATGCCTTTTCAGTTTGCAAAGATGCCTAGTCAAAAAAAAGGAGGGGGGGGGGAAGGGCTTTGAACTTCATTGCTAACTGGATTAGGAACTGAAGATCCAGGGTCGAGTCCTGGGTCTGCAGTTTAAGTTGTGAATTCTGGGGCAAATCATTTAAGCTCCAAGTGACGACTTTCTCATCTGTAAAACTGAGATAACAGCTATCCTATACACCTTATGAAGAAGAGGCAAGGTTTAAAGAGATGATAGATTTAAAAAAGGGTTATGAACTGTAAAGGGTTTTAATACTGAAAATGATTTGTAGTACAATGATATTAGATTGTCGTTGATGTAACATGATCAAGATGATTCCACTTACCTTAAATAGAATGTAGAGTATGTACAAAAAAATCCCAAAACCATAGATTGGAATAATCTGCCCCATCAGGCCTCTCCCACTACTTCCTCCTCCTCCGGGGCCTCCGCCTGATCCTTTGGCCTTTGCAAAGGCCTCTGCAAGGTGAGACCTCTGGAAACGAGCCCCAGGGGCCTGGCCGTCTGCGGGTGCCTGGTGATGACGCATCATAGGTGGAAATCGACCCAACTTGCCTGAGAAAATAAATTAATCCGAGTTTATTCCTTCTACTCTTTTAAACATGACTATTATGAAAACACCTCTTGCATTGATGTACAAATAACAAAGTCAAGTCAAAGAAATTTAAGAAAAAACAGGAACTTGATTATAAGAATACAGAGGTATCACACAGATAATATGATGTGGGAATTTCTAGCTGTTCACCAAACCCATTTTTTCTCTTCCTTTTGGGTCCACAGCTAGACAACATTTTCCAGCTTCCCATCCAGTTAAATGTGGCCATGTGACTGAGTTCCAACCAAAGGAACGTGGGGGAAATATGCTAGTTCAAGGCCTGGCCTATAAGACATCCCATGTATTGAACTCCATGTTCATTTCCTGTCTGCAGGCTGGATGCTGACACCTAGGAAGACCCTGAAAGTCAAGTGATGAAAATGGCAGCGCCTCCAACAACCTGGGTTACTGAATAACTGTGTGGCACAGAGCCCTCTACTGCTGCCACCCTGCCAACTCAGAACCATCTGGACGTGTTTATGTGAGGAGAAATAAACTTCTATTGTGTTAGGGCCATTATACACTTTGGAGTCTGTTATAGCAGGTAGCCACCCCTAACTAATACAGGCAAGGAAATGCAATCGGGTCTCAGTGGAGAATAGAGCTGGAAACTGGAAAGCCATCAGAATCCAGGACAGCTACTCTCACATTCTACCTCATCTTTCTCCCTCTCTATGGAGCCATAAGGCTTTTTTCTCTGTTTCTCTGTGCGTATCTTCTTCATTCTCCTTTCTCTGCAGACCATTTCTTTAGTTTCTTTGCGAAATGGGAGAAGATGGTCATCCCCAAACCCCTCCTTTGCATGTCCTTCAAGAGGTCAGCAGAGACTGGTCATCATTTCAAATTCCTTGGAGGAAGATTTTACATACTCAGCTTGCATAGGTAGGCATCCCTTTCTACTCAGCTGTAGCTGAGCAGATAGGATTTACATAGTACAAACAGGGTCACAGGGGCCCATCCCTGTGAGTGAAGGGCAGGACTTAGAGAAAGGAAAGTGTGCATTGGTTTTCTTGCATTTTTTCCCTCCATCAGAAGCAGCCAAACATTAACACCAACTGCCAAGCCTACTGAGAGCCAGAGGTGAGAAAGAAAGGGAAAACATCTCTTCAAAAGGCCATGTAAACAGGCTTGTGTGGAAAAACCACAGGGAGATAAACTTACAGAGCAGAAAACACTATCGAGAGAAAGGCTTCACAAATCAGACACTACAAATACAAAACATACAGTGAAAACCTGTTGGATTTGACTTCATCAAAATTACAGATTTCTGTTCAATAAAGAATACCACGAACACAGTTAAGACAGATGACAGACAAGAAACAGCTTTTGTAACATCTGAAATTGACAAGGGATTAAATACCTAGAACGGACAAAAATTCCTACAATTGATATGAACATCACAGGAAACCCAATAGAAACATGGTCAAAAGATATGAGTCGGGAACTCCAAGAAAGAAAAGCGTAGAAGATTTTTTTAAAAAGTACATAAAGAGATGGATCAAATTCAAAGTAAAACCAATGAGTAAAATATAAATTAAAACAATGAAGTAGCACTTGCACCTCTCAGAAGGGGAAACATGGGAATGGTGGATAACAGCAAAGATTGCTTTCCAGAACTGGGAAGATGTGGGAGGCGAGACCCCGCAAGCACAGCGGGGGAGTATGAATGGACACAGCCATCCTGCTGAGTTGTGTGTCTGCACTTAGCGACACTAAGTGTGCCTATGCCTTGTGGTCCAGTGATCCACTCAGGTGAATCAATTCCAAAGAAATTCTCAAATAAGGATGTCTGTACCCAAATTGAATTATACTTTATAGACCCATGAGAGTGTCTGCTGCGATGATGAAATGGCAGGGGGCTTGAAGAAACTTCGCTTTCCATAACTGGATGAATGCAAAATCAGTCTGGAGTAGATACAAACATGGAATTCTATAGAGCTTTTAGAAATCACACTTTAGATGTACCTACAGCAACATGAGTACATCTTAAAAAGAACAGCATTGAGTAAAAAAATAAGCAAATACCATCATGCAAGCAGAAGACACCCATAATTATACTACATATATTTTTGAGCAGCTATGTGGAGGTGTAAGGTCATAAAACAAACACATTAAAGTGGGTGCATGTGAATGAGGAAGGGAATGGGCATGTGGATTGAAGACAAAGGGTTAAAAAGTAAAGACCAACACAAGAAAGGAAGCTTGTACTGAAGACGTTAACGAGGCGCTAAGAACTAAGGACTGTCTTTAAGCCAAGGCTGCTCCTGAGGTAAGAAGGAGAGCAGCGGACGGGCAGGTGACACAGCGCGCCACTGACCGGGGAGCACCTGCGGCCTTCGATCCTCTCAGTCAAGCGCCACTCCCCTTGTTCCTGATGCTGACTTTGGGTGACACGGAAATTACGGGAAGAAACGCTTCTTTTTAAGAGAAGGTCATCAACAGAAGTCCTCACACGGCTTCAGACAGAAGAAGACCAGATCACCACTCCGTATTCTGGGCATGGTGACCGTGCTGCTGTGGATCTTAACATAGTCAATGGTGAGTATGGGCTTTAAAGTTGTAATGCACCTTCAAAAAAACACCTAGCCAGCATCCAAGCAGCTAAACTTTCTCTCGAAAGAAAGCAGATATATTGGGTGGCCAGTGCTCAATAAACTAGATCTAACATTTGTAGTAATACGTTGAACTTCATTTTACTGTACTGAGAACACTGTCTTCAAAACTTGGCATAAAACAAAAAATTTAAAACCTGGTAATGGCACAAAAAGCATTAGTTTGCATTTCTAAAATTAAAAAATGACGATGATGCTAATCATTCCACATCTCCCCCCAACACTTTTACAGATCTGTCAGCCAGGAAGGTTTATTGGACAGTTATTATGTTCAGGACTCTGTGCTGGACGTGTGAAAGGAGGAAAAGCCATAAACACAATAGAAACAATAGTTCCCACATGGAACGGTGCTTTTAAAAAGCAGCATATTCAAAACAAACAACAAAAAGGGCAGGGTATTCCTAAAAGATCATGTTCCAATCTATTTAATAGATAATTTTTAAAAAATAAGCTATTTTTTTAAAAAGGTAGGGTATCACGGACCTTATTACTGGACAAACTAAGTAAGCAAAGAATGCAAAAAGGAAAAAAAAGAGGAGAGGAGTCAAATGAGGTAATGAGACTCAGAATAGCAGAGAAGCAAAGGCGCACCAGGAGGAAAGAAAAGTGTGCGCAATGAGGAAGAGAGGAGAACAAACAAAGAATAAACAAGGCTAACTACCAAATTAGTTTGGCTCCATTTAGGGAAGTAATAAGAGATAAGGGAGGGAAGTAGAGGTGGGATACTTAAATGCTAACTTGTGGTGTATAAATTTGATACTGTGGGTCTAGGATCAGGGAAATGACTTAATGAGAAACGGGTTTGAGGGGGTTAATCTAGTAGTTGAGCACAGGGCCTGCCTAAATGGAGAGAAATTAGGGCTTGGGAAATTAATAAGAAAGCAGCAATTCAGTTGAGATACAAGGGCTGGAGGCTCTGGCTGTAGCTACAAAGAGGAAAGCACAGGTCCAAGGGCTCTTACACGTATGCAATGATCAGCAGCATTTAATACTGACCAGAATACAGAGCTAATGGGAGGGGGCGTCAGAAAGGGGGACAGAAAACTCCAAGGTCAGGAGTTTAAGATACTAGCAGAGGACAATGAGGAAACTGGGAGGGCTCATGATGAGGGAAAGACGGAGTACACACTTTTACATGTTAAATTCCAGGTGTTGGGGGCACATTCAGAAGAAATTGTTATTAGACTATAGCTTGGCTTGAGAAGAGACTCCACGCCACGTAAATGACAAAGCTAATGAAAATTAGGTGAGTGAATGGCTCCCAGGCCAAAAAGGCTGGAGGGATATGTGTACATATGTGCAAAAAGAGGAAGAAAAGGAAACTGAGTTGGTCAAAGAGGACCAGAAACAAACCAGTATGGTAAAAGTCAAAGGAAGATAGACTTGAAAGCAACTGAGAAATCTGGAGGAAAAGACCAATGGCAATCCCTGTTTTTAGACACAAGGAGGGTGCAGCTCACAGTGGCCCAGGTGGGGATCGAACCAACAACCTTGGTGTTACCAGCAACACGCTCTAACCAACTGAACTAACGGGCCACCCCTAGACACAATGTATTCTTGAGAAAAGGGTGGCCATCACATGAAACCCTGAATGCCTACCTGTTTAGACAATAACTGAAACAAATGTACTACAAAGCATTATATAATAGAATCTTCAGAGTCAGAAGGAGCTTTAAAAGTCACTCAGTCTTTCAACAAATGGTATGGGAACAACTAGATATCCACATCAAAAGGATGAAGTACACCTCATATTAAATCTAAAAACTCAAACTGGATTAAAGACCTAAATGTAAGGGCTAAAATTATAAAACTCTTAGAGGAAAACATAGACATAAATCTTCATGACTTTAGATTAGGCAATGGTTTCCTAGATATGACACCAAAAGCATCAGCAACCAAAGAAAAAAATAGGTGAATCGAACTTCAAATTTTAAAACTTTTGTGCTGCAAAGGACACCATCAAGAAAGTGAAGACAACCCACTGAATGTGAGAAAATATTTGCAAATCATGTATCTGGTAAGTGGCTAATATCCAAAAAATATAAAGAACTCTTACCACTCAACAACAAAACGACCCAATTAAAAATGGTCAAAGGCTCAACAGAGATTTCTCCCAAATATATAAATGACCAATAAACAAATGAAAAAATGTCCAACACCACGAGCCATCAAAGAAATGCAAATTAAATCCACAATGAGATACCAATTTATATCCACTAGGATGCCATAATCAAAAATATATAACAAGTGTTGGTGAGGATGTGGAGAAAATGGAACTCTCATACTCTGAGGGTGGCAATGTAAAATAGTGCAGCCACTTTGAAAAACAGTTTGGGGGTTCCTCAAAAGAGTAAACAAAGTTTCCATATGACCCAGCAATTCTACTCTTTAGGTATATTTCCAGGAAGAATATCAAATAAGATAACACATACAAAGCACCCAGCATGCACAGTAAGTCTTTAACAAATTCTGATTTCCCCTCCCTAAATAATTCCTAAATAACTGAATTCCATAATCTAGTCTAAACGTACCTCTTCACACTTCTTTCCCATTACATTCTCTTGATTCAGCCTAACTAGACTTCTCACCATGCTTTGAGCCTACCCTGTGACTTTTTTTTTAAAGGAGGACGCAGCTCACAGTGGCCCATGCAGGGATAGAACAAACAACCTTGGTGTTATTAGCACAGCGCTCTAACCAACTGAGCTAACTGGTCACCCCTGCCCTGTGATTTCTTGCCTCTAAGCCTTCATACTCCAGGGGTTTTGCTTTTCTCTCCAACTCCATAATATCTAAATCCAGCCTATCTTTCAAGGCCAAGGCCAAATATTGCCCTCATCCCAAAGCATTTTCTCATGTCACCCCATGTACTTAGAACACACTCCTCGAACCTCTTTAATTGCACTTGTACCTGGCTTTATTCAAGAGTTACATTTGTGTCGCACAGCCTCTATGGGGATGGACTGGGAAACAGAAATAGGTAACATGCCAGACCCAGGGTGCGCTCTGGCTCTCGCACGCTACACACTTGGCTGAACTAACTGCATGACTAACACTGTGCCTGTTGGCCTTTAATGGAATCTCAAGACTCAGCCCAGTCACTGTCAAGGCTAAAAACCGTTTTGTACTTCACTATCCTGAGTGTTTTCAATTTCACAGTTTTGAGAATAGAAAATGGCAGTCCAGGTAACTGACAAAGGTACTACCCACAGATCACCCTCCCTCACCTCTAAGTTTCTGAACTTCTAAAAGCGCCTAATTTACACGCATTCACAGGCTCTCAAATTGTCCCTTCTCTTCTTTGGACACTTTCAGGGTAAATAGCTCATGTTTTATTAGGAGAGAAGAAAAAGTTAAGGGACCAATTCAACACATTTATCCTTGGCCCTTACATACCAACATAAAAAGAGCTAATTTAAGACAAAGAATTACATATGCGTGTGTTATACTCATATATGTGTGTGTGTGTGTGTGTGTGTATATATATATATATATATATATATATATATATATATATACATACATATACACAGATGTGTGTGTTTGTATTTTATCTCAAGAGAGCTCAAGACTCAGCAGGCATGACTCCCTTGAGGAGAACTTGGTGACAAAAGAGTCTGAGCTATTTCAGAAGAACAGGGCTACTGGGAAGGGACTGGGAAGGAACCCTATATATAAGCATTCAAAGGGAGACACTCACTGGAAAATACAGGCCAGCAGGCTCAGCAGGAGATGCCAGAAATGACATTACTGTGGGAGCCTCACTGGCCTAGTCAAGTGGACGTGGTGCGTTGAACCCCACCCCTCACCCCTTCCCCCAAAGCCAATTCTAGCCCAGAAGCAGCATACTATCATCTGGGAGGGCTTCAGCTACCCCGGCACCTATTCCAGGTCTCAGTCTGCTAACACTAGAACAACTGACAAGCTCCTGACATGGTGTGCTGACATTTTCAGGTTCCACATAAGATAAAAGCAGGGGAACTGCTACTCTGGCCAAGAATACATTGGTTGGTGGAATGAAAGCAGAACTACAGGAGAAAGAGTCCATGTCAACTTAGTATTTGTGAGACTAAAGAAGGTACTTTGTGTGGCATAGGCTCTCAGAAGACAGAATTAAGAAGTTTTGAAAACACAGTTCCAAGGCATGAGTTCATGTCTAAGAGGAAAACTCTTAAAATGCATTTGTTTGGGTATTTCAAAAATTCTCAAGCAGGTAGGAAAGGCAGAGGGGAAAAAGTAGATGTATAGGGAACTCTTCTAACAGAACAGAGAAAAAGATGAACAGAAAGACACATAAGCAATCAGCACGAAAGAGTGGCAAGACTTGGAAGAACCATACAAAGAGGCCAAGGTCCAAAATAAATTAGGATTTACGAAAAGGGTAGCAAAAAAAGCAATTTGCCTGATGGTAAAATGTTATGCTAGCAGAACTTCTCAACCTCGATTTTGCTTCCACATTTCTCTACCAAAGGGAATGCATTTTGGGTTAAATGTAAGATAATTAACAATCCTAAGAAAAATAAATAAAATAAAAGTCCCAGAAGGGTGAAGAGACAAGTTCAAGTCTATTCACTAAATAACTTCTACCAAGAAGATTGGGAACATTTGCAAATAAGATCACTGAACTAAAGACAATTTTAAGAAATTATGTTGATAAAAAGAGAAATCTTGAAAGAATGGAGGTAGTAGATAACTACTGCTCCAGTATGCAAAAAGTAGAAGGTGGATGGTGGACTTCTCAACTACAGGAAAGTGAGTCAGTTGTAGCAATTAGGCTAGATTCTAAACAGGATTCCCCTGCCTTTTATTTTTTTTGATGGAGTGAATGTGGGAAGGAACATTATTTTTTTCCTTATTATAAAAGAAATACATACCTATGGAAAATTGAGAAAATACAGAAAAGTGTAAAGAATAACAACCACCCATAATTCATCCAGATAAACCACTGTTAAAATGTTGGCCTATTTCTTTCTAAATATATAGTGAGTACATCTTTATTTTTCACGCATAGCATATAATTCTCCCATACCATTTAAAACTCTTCATGAATATAATTTACTGGATTCATAATAGTCCATCACATCTATGCACAACAATTTATGTAACAATAAAGAACACAATAAGGTAATAGCTTACAAATGCTACTAGAGGAAGCCATAGTCCCTAGGAGCCAGCATTGATTAAATCACTCAATTTACTCATTCTTTCATTCATTAATATTTGTTGTCTATTATGTGCACGCTTAGTCTAAAACTGGAGATAGAGCAGCAAACAACAAAAATCCCTCGCTTTGTGGAACCTCACTTATAAGTGCGAAAAGAGACAATAAACAAGATAATGATCAATACTAAGGAGAAAAAATAAAGCAAGCAAAGGGGATCAACCATGTTGGAGGGAAGTTAAGCTTTTAGCTGGAGTGGCCAGAGAAAGCTCAGGAGATGTCATTCAAGTGAAGACCTTAAGATGAAGGGAAGGCACATGGATATTCAAAAAGAGCATTTCAGGCAGAGAGAACAGCAAATGCAAAGGCCCTGCGATGGGAGTTATCCCTGGAATGCTCAAGGGACAGCCAGGAGAGGCCAGTATGGTCAAAGCAAAGTAAGGAGGCAGGAAAAGTACAAGGAAATGGGGAAGAGCATTAAGTGGGGCCTTTTAGGTCAGTACAGACTGTCTTTTCATCTGAGTGAGCCAGGAAGGCACTGAAGGGTTTTGTG
Source organism: Rhinolophus sinicus (assembly GCF_036562045.2). NCBI lineage: Eukaryota > Metazoa > Chordata > Mammalia > Chiroptera > Rhinolophidae > Rhinolophus > Rhinolophus sinicus. Next base: position 124,333,809 of record NC_133756.1, read on the forward strand.
GAGAGGAGAAACTTAGGTCTGTCAGGATCAACACGGCTGCTGTGTTGAGAACAGACTGAAGAGAAAAGGGAGGAAGCAGGCAGACCACATTCTAAGACAGAATAAGATGGAGTAAAGTAATCAAATGGCCGACTGGTTGAATGATTTTACACAAAACGTTTTAGTGAATTGACTGGTACAATCCTAAGAGCAGTTTCAAATGACTGATACATTTTAAAAAATAATTTGAATGATCTATCAAGAAGACATGATGATCATAAGGGTGAAATTGTGGGGGGAAAAAATCATGAGGCAGTGAGAGAAATTTGAACACCGACCGGATATAAATCACAATAAGGATTGTTTTACATGTGATAATGGTATTGTGGCTATGTTTTAAGAATTCTTATGTTTTAGAGATGCATACTAAAGTATTTAAGGATAAAATTATCCAATGTCTGGGATTTGCTTCAAAATAATCAAGTGTGTGTGTGGCGGGAGGGAGAGTAGTGGAGATACCCATGACGAAAGATGATGGTTGTTGAAGCAGGGTGATAATGGATTCATTTTACTACTGTCTCCACTTTTGTTTAGGTTTGAAAATGCCCTTAATAAAAGTTTGTATGTGTGTGTTTTGTTTTCTTTTTTAAATCAAAGATGGCATATAGCTGAGAGAGATGGTAAATAAATGCGCTGAATAGAAAAATTTCAAATGGCTAGAATTCTAGACCACATTTAAACAGATAAAATGCAATAAGAAAGACTATAAAGTGGTATGTTTGGTTCCAAAATATCAAGCAAACAGTGCAAGACAGACAAAACCTATTTTTTAAAGAAAAGCTTAGGATTCTAATATACAATGAGGTCAGCAAGTAAAATGCCAAAAACCCAAAGCTATCCCCAGGGTGCATTAAGTATAGAATTTTAAAGAGGAATGTGGGGACAGGCAATAGGCTGCTCTTCCACGAGTGAATTGGCTTACACCTGCTGTTATTTGCCTTCCAAGAGGGGTGCACTGAGATACTTCCCACTATGTCAGATATGTCAGATGAGGAATGCATGAGGGAGCTAGAGATGGCAACGTAGGAAAAAAGACTGAAGAATGGGACATGATACTAGTCTTCAAATTCCTCAACTCACCATTTTCCCCTTAAATATACTTTTCCTCCATCCTGTTGTGGTGAAGAGCATCACCATCTGTCTGTTCACCTAAGCCAATGACCTGAGAATAATCCAAGACGCCTCCCTCTCCCTTACCTTCCACTTCTATTTTAAAATGTCTCTTAAACTTGTTCTCCTACCCAATGTCGACAATCTCCCCTGCTCCATTTACTCCTCTTCCTCCAGTATCCCTATCTCCCTTTGGGAATCATCACTCTCAACTTCAGAGCAATCGGCATATTCTTTCTACCAACAGCACTGAAAGTAACTTAATTCAAGCCATTAATATGGGTGGATATTAGCTGGAACTATTGGGAAAGAATGGGGGGCAGTAAGAGTGAGGTGGGAATGAGGGAAGAGTTTAACAGAAAAGACACTCTTTCTCCAGAGAATAGAATGTTGAGAAGGTGATGTCTGGAACTGTTGCACCCATTGCTGCTATCCTGAGAGAGCAGAGGATAGAGCCAACTTGAGAATGAGCTCAGGAGAGAAAAGGACAAATATCAGAGCTACAGCCCTGATGAGATTGTGAATCTCTGGATCAAGCAACATTAGAGGCCAGTTTCCTTTATACAAGACAATAAATTCTCTTTCTATATTAAGACAGTTCAAGTTGAATTTTCTGTCACTTGTCATGAGTGTTCTAACTGATGAGACACTGGCTTAATGATGCTCATGATGTCTCAGCTGGGTCACTGTACAGTCTTCTCCCTGAAGAAATCCTCAACATGCAGCCTCTATACTGCTGCCAGGGTGTCTTTGTGTCTTTTCTAAAACCAGAGTGGATGTCCCTCTTCTATTTACAAACTTACAATGGCAAATTCCTCTACCTAAAAATAAAATCCAAATTCCTTAAGTATGGCAGAAACAAATCTTCAGTTTGGCCCCTGCCAATTTCTTTGGTCTCACCTCTTACAACTCTAAAGCTATTTTAAGGCTCTGATTTGTTTTTATTTTTATTTTTTATTTATTCCCCCTCTGTGTTCCCTTTGCTTAGGATGACCTTCTTAATCTGGCTGAAAAAAGTGCTTTGTTTAAGTTACTGCCTCAATTTAGCCAAGGAATGCAAGGTTAGTTTAATATCCAAAAATCAATTACATTATAAACTATATCAATAGGATGAAGGACAAAAATCCCATGAACATCTCAATAGACGTAGAAAAAACATTTGACATAATTCGACATCCCTACTTAATAAAAACACTCAACAAACTAGGAAGAGAAGGGAACTTCCTCAACCTGATAAAGGGCATCCACAAAAAACCCGCAGCTAATATCGTACTTAATGGTACGAAAGCTTTCTTCTTTGGATCAGGAGAAAGACAAGAATGTTCACTCTCACTACTTCTATATTCAACATTGTCCTAGAGGTTCTAGCCCAGACAGGCAAGAAAAACAAAAGGCACGCAGATTGGAAAGAAAGAAGTAAAAGTGTCTCTATTTGCAGATGACATGATCATGTGTTAGAGTTAATAAACAATTCAGCAAGGATGCAGATTACAATACACAAAACTTAACTGCATTTCTATAAACTAGTAATAAGCAATATGAAAATAAAATTAATAATTCAAATTATAACATCAAAAATAATAAAATACTTGGAGATATATTTAACAAAAGAAGACTTGTACACTGAAAACTACAAACTTCTTTGAAAACAATTAAAGACCTAAATTAAAAGAAATCCTGTGTTCATAGACTGAAAGACCTAATAAGGTTAAGATTGCAATATTCCCCAAATTGATCTACAGATTCAACACAATCTATATTCAACACAATATTAAAATCCCAGATGGCTTTTTTTTTCTTTCAGAAATTAGCAAGCTAATTCTAAAATTTATATGGAAATGCTAGGTCATAGGACTCAGAAATCAATCTTGAAAAAGAACAAAGCAGGAGGACTCACACTTCATGACCTCAAAACTTACTATAGTAATCAAGACTGTGGTACTGGCACGTATATATATAATATATATGTACGTATATAACAATGGAACAGATTTGAGAGTCCAGAAATAAACTCTCACGTTTATAGTCAATTGAATTTCAACAAGGTTATCAAAACAATTCAATGTAAAAAGAACAGTCTTTTCAACAAATGGCATTGGGACAACTACATATCCAATTGAAACTGGACCTAACACTATATATAAAAATTAACTCAAAGTGAATTAATGACTTAACTGTAAGAGCAAATACTATAAAACTTGAAAACATAGGCATAAATCTTTAGGACCTTGGATTTGGCAATGATTTTTTAGATATAACAAAAGCAGAAGCAACAAAAGTAAAAAACAGATAAACTGGACTTCATCAAAATAAAAGTTTCTAATTAAAAGGACACCATCAAGAAAGTGAAGACAACCACTGAATGAGAGAAAATATTTGCAAATCATATACCTGATTTGTATCTATAATGGATTGTATCTAAAATATATAAAGAACTCTTAAAACTCAACAATAAAAAGTAAGCCAATTTAAAAAATGGGCAAAAGATCTGCGTAGACATTTCTCCACAGATAGACAAACAGCCAATAATAAACACATTTAAAGATGCTCAATGTTATTAGTCATCAAGGAAATGCAAATAAAACCACAGTGAGATACTACTTCACACCCACTAGGATGACTATACTCAAAAAGGCAAACAATAACAAATATAGGCAAGATGCAGAGAAACCGGAACCCTCATACACTGCTGGTGGGAATGTACAATGGTGCAACTGCTTTGGAAAAGAGTCTAGCAGTTCCTTGAAAGGTTAAAGCAATCAATCATATGACCCTAAAATTCCACTATTAGTTCTAGCCACACTAAAATGCTCACATTTTCCAAATGTATATACCCAAGAGAAATGAAAACATATGTCTACACAAAGGTTAATAGCAGCATAATTCATAATAATCAAAATATAAACAACCCAAATAGCCATTAAGTGATGAGCAGATAAATAAAATGTGGTATGTCCACACAATGGAATATTATTCGGCCATAAAGTAATGAAGTACTTCTTATACGTCACCTAAAGAATATTAAAATGCTTCAATCCTGGCTGAGGAGAGGAAGTAATGAAGTACTGATACATGCTACAACATGGATAAATCATGAAAACACTGCTAAGTGAAAGAAGACAGTCACAAAAGATCACATGTTGTATTATTCCATTTGTATGAAATGTCCAAAATAGAAATAACAATAGAGAAAGTAGATTAGGGGCTACCTAGGGCTGAAGGGGCGGGGAGGATGTTGGAGGGTGATGGCTAAAGAGTATGGGTTTTTTGTGGGGGATGATGAAATGTCTAAAATTGATTGTGGTGATGTTCACACAATTCTGAGTATATTAAAAACCACTGAATTGTATGCTTTAAATGGGTGAATTGTATGATATGTGAATTAACTCTCAGGGAAAAAAGCACATCCTCTCCTCCTCTGACACCTTTCTTGCCCCCAATAAAACTGACAGTTTTAACCACGTGTCTCCACCATTCCCAGCAAGGACTTGAATGACTGCAACTGACAGTTTTTTGCACTTACTTGTTTGTTTTCCTCTACTAAGCTGTGGGTTCCTCAGCAGAGATTTGGCTCATTTTTTCTTTGAATCCACAATATCTGTCACTGTGTGCATTCTATGTGAAAGGGTATATCATAAATATTTGTGAAAAGACAATCTTAATGGTTGTCATGGGGAAAAGGGACTGTGCTTGTTTCACATACTCCAAAGGGCAGAAATAAGAAGCTACAATGAAACAAATTTTAAGAATTTTCAAATAATTGGGGCTGTCCCATTTATTCAAAGCAGGGGTTTCTGGGTTCTGTGAAGTCTCTGAATTGATACTTAAATTCTGAATGTATATATATATATGTAAAGTATGTGCATTTTTCTAAGGAGAAAATCCATAACTTTCATCAGATTCTCAAAGGGGTATATAACCCCCCAAAAAATGACTTGGCGTCACTGTTTTTAAAATGTTATTGTACCAAAGGCAGGGATTTTAGTTAGCAAATTTCTGTTACCAGAATAGATCATTCAAGGTAAGTTTTTGTTTTGATTATACTACTTCAATAACTAATGCAAAAAGAAAATTCACAATATAGTAGCTTCATAATCTTAAATTATTCATTGAAAAGTATTTAATGGCTGCCATTTCAGCCAGGTGGTAAAACAAGACAAAGTCCCTGCCCCCGTGGAACTTACATTCTATTCTAGAAGACAGAAACCAAAAAAATGACTACACAAAGAAAATTTCGTATCATATAGTCATCCATGCAATAAAGAAAATAAAACAAAATGATGAAATAGAAAGTGGAAGGAGAGTTATTTTAGTTAATGTCCTTAAGGAAAGTCTCTCTGAGGAGGTTACATTTGAGCTGAAACTTGAATGATAAGGAAGTTGAAGGGAGAACAGTTCAGGAATAAAGAGAACAGAACATGCAAAGATTCTAAGATGAGAACACTGAATACCAGCACTTGAGTTCTTAAGGAAAAGAGCCATGTCTGAGTTCTACTCTCATGAAAATACATTCAGAAGAGTGTCTCACAATGAATAGAACTAATTCAAGACAATTCAGCATAATGGGAATACAATTCAGTAAAACATTGTTTGAGAACAATTTTTACTGCTCAAGATCATCATAAATTTATTTTTCTTCAAGACAGATAATATGATTAGACAAGTGAGTAAAACCATTGGGTTTTGTAATAAGACAAAAAAAATAAGAACAAACATATAAAGATTTTTTTAGAAGTCTCTTCCAGATTTTACAAGCATAGAGATTATCACGCAAATTCTATCAACAGAATTCTGGATTCAATCGGGCCTCCACCCCTAAAGTTTAGTTCTCTGCATCTAGAGGGTTTATAACCTATTATGTGCAAGAGGGTGGAGCTACAGCCGGTGTGCACAAACTAAAGGTGATTTCAGTTTAAAAGGAGCTGTCCAATAATCAACAGGTTGAACATTAGGGAAGTGTTTGGAGACTATAAAACCATGTCTCAAGGATGTTAGAGATAATTTATAGGAGATAATTGGAGTAGAACTTCATGACCTACATATAGATAATTGTTCTAGTTCCCTCTCCCAACCTTTGGCATCCACCTCTACACTCATTCATTACGGGCAGGCCCCAGAATCCAACCAACAGAGTGGATTTTTAAACACCATATATATATATATATATATATAGTTATATATAGTTATATATAGTTATATATAGCTATATATAGCTATATATAGCTATATATATATATATATATATATATATATATATATATATATATCATGCCACTAACAAAGGATTAACAAATAAATTCTTAAATAAGATTACTGTAGTGATCTGTTCATCTCAATATTTGATACTTGGATCATTAAAATCTTCAAGATACAGAGATACAGGCATACCTCGTTTGATTGTGCTTTGCTTTACTGTGCTTTCACTAGTGTTGCTTTTTTGTTTTTTAAACAAACTGAAGGCAAGATCCTCCACCAACAAAAGATTACAACTCTCTATATTGCCATACTCGCTTTTTTAGGGTGATCTGGAACCAAACCCACAATATCTCCAAGGTCTGCTTGTATATTACAAAAGGCACACAAAGAGCCTGAAGCAGTGAGCACCTAACAACATCAAATTGAAACTACACGAATTAAGGTTAATAATACCACTGGCTTCATTTCATATAAAACCACGACAGAAAGCACACGGAAACCGTAAAGAGGGAACCCAAGTGGGAGCCCTCCTGAGTCGAAGCACCTGAACGAATTGAGTTCAGCCAGTGAGCGGAGGGGGCTGCGACTAATGGGTGTGTGTAAGCCCCCCAGAGAGTGCCCAGGCCTGTGTGCACGTATTCCGGGTCCCTGATCGTCAGTCAGCAGGGGCTGCGGGAGCTGGGGGGGCTGGGCTGATACCCGTGGATGCTAAGGGAACCGCGGGACGTGGCACCTACCAAATGCCGTCCGGGCCGGTCCGCCTTCTCCCGATTTGCGGATATCTAGCTGGGGACCGGAGACCCGGAGTCATCCCTCCCGCGAGCAGCGTTCTCCCTCCTCTTAGCGGGGCTGCCAGGCGGCTCAGGGGGAGCTGGCCTGCGCTTACCTTCGGGCGCCGGGGGCGGCTCCTGTCGCTTCCCACGGGACAGGAAGGTCTTGGGCAGCAGCAGTGACACAGCCAGGACAAGTCCCGAGGCCAGGGCCAACCTCTGCACCGTAGAGTACGCCATGGCCGCGGGCCCTCGCCCTCGCCTTCGCCCTCGCCGCAGGTGCAGACGCGAACCGGAACCGGAACCGCAGCGCCGGCGGCCTCCTCCGAGCAAACCGCGGGCAGCGCCGACGGCGAGCGCGAGGGACAAGCGCGCGTGGCGCCCGCGCCTCCCACCAGCGAGGCGATGCGGGGCTGACCCGCTCCTCCCGCGAGGTTTCACTGTAAATGGTCCCCGCGCCCTCCCGTTACTACAAACTGGAACCTCCTTCCTCCCCTTCACGCCCCACCTGCTCCTGTGCGTTGTACCAGCTCAATAACCGGCACGCGTGCCCGCCTCTCCATCCCCGCTGACCACCAGTGCTCACTACCCACCCACCCCACCCCATCAATTTCCTCCTTATCTCGACGAACTCATCATAGTCTTCCAGTTTCCACCCATGCCCCTCGCATCTATTCTCCATCTGCAGCCAAAGGGGATAGTGCTAAAATGCAGGTCTAATGACGGCTCTCCCCAGCTTAAAACCTTTCAACAGCTCTTCTTTATCGTCAGAACAACTGTCAAACTCCTGACCTCAAGGCTGGGCATGGTCTGGTCTTACCAATTCTCCATCCAAACTAGGTCATTTGCTATTTCCCCAGCATATTCCTTGCTTTCAGGGTAGCTTTGCTTGTCCTGTTCCCTCCACGTGGAAAATTCCTAAAGCCATCTCCACCTGTTAAAAACTTTCTGAAGAACAACTGAAAAATACTACCCTTGTGAAACTTTTCGGTCAGCCTCTCCTTCCTCCGTTATCCCCACAGTTCTTCCTTACCGTCTTTATTCATTCATTTAATAAACATTCTTTTAGTTCTTCCTATGTATCAAACCCTGAAATGGCACTACAGGATCTGATGAGTAAGGTGGGTTCCCTTTTGAAGCAGATAGGTATCTCAAGAAAATGTAGGACATATTCTGGACTCTTGAGCAGTCAGCTCAACTGGAAGGAGGAGGAGTCAGGAAAAGCTCCTAAGAATAGGTGAAATTTGAGTGAGATTTTTGAAGATTAAGTTACTAGGCAGACAGGTGGGACAACATTATGAAGTAAGCAACATTATTATATACCCATTTTACAGATTGGAAAACCAAGGAACAGAAAACTTAAGTACCTCAGCAACAATTATGCAATATTAATTGAAAGCTATTATTTGAATTCGGGTGTGCTTACTCCAGGGCTTGTCCTCTTAACTACGTACCAGTTTTACTCTCTGGAACCAGAGAAGCACTGGACTCATGAACAATAGGTGCAACTTAGGGAGGTGGTGACTGATGGTATATGACTTCTAAGAGGTGCAGAGAAATCTGGGGTGACCCCCTAAATTCTGGCTTGGGTTACCGGTTAGACATTGATTCCATATAATAAGATTTTGAGAACAGAAGAATCAGGTTTGTGAGAAAGATAATGAGTTCAGAGTTTGACTAGTTGAGTTTGAAGTTCCATGAAATATCCATGTAGGGCTATCCAGTTGGATGTCTGGATATGCAGCTCAGAAGAGATGTTTGGGCTGGAAACAAATATGGAAATGACCTGTCATCAATGGTAATCAAGTCTATGAGAAGATAATATTAACAAGATTGCTCAAGAAAAGTGATAAGAGGCCACGGTGGAAACCTAGGTTACACCATTATAGTGAAGTTCCCAACAGAACTTGGGGCAGAAGAACTATAAAGACAGAAATGGGCAGAAAAGGTAGCGACTAGGTGTTAACCTATTGAATGAATGAGGAGTTTCTGGAAGATTGGAACGTGACAGGAACAGGGGGTGGAATGAGCATCCAGATGACATGCTCTTCTAAGGAGTTGTTGTTTGTTTTAAGAGCAATCGTAGCAGCAGCTCAGAAGCACACTTTTAGGTACTTTACATCCAAAAATGCATTGATGATGATACAAAACTTCCCAAATAAATGCCAGCTCTTGTTAGTAACCACTTGATTTAATACTGTTTTGTTCTTGTTCTATACTCAGAACAAACCTCTTTTCCTCTCACCTGTAATTCCACTGTCATGGAACTTGTAAATTGCTCCCTAGTAGCTATTGCCTATGTTTCTAGTGTTTTTATCCTCATGCCAAACACCTTCCCAACATTCCTGATTTACCTCCTTTCCACTTTCTTGACATCCAACTTCAAGACAGACACAAACTGCTCATGGGCTGCAAGACGCAGGGAGGAGAACCTTTTTTTCTCTGGTGTGCAGTAGAAGGCAGAGAGGGGACCTCCCAGCCTTAGGCCCCCTGTTTGCTCCTTCTCCTTGGAATCTATTTCTATTCTGCCTTGTAATGACCAGCAACGCTCCCTGATATAAGGCCCTTGAGGCCCTACAGCTAGTCCCGCTTAACTGCAGCTGCTGCCAACTGTGCTTGGCTGGGGGCCCTGAACTGTTCTTCCCTGAGGGTCATCAAAAGTCACTCATTGTGAAGTTGGCGTATACATAGTCATTGATCATAGTCTGACCTTTAGCCCGCTCTCAAATAGGCTATTGACTTACTTCTGTGACTTACATTAGTGATTCTCAAACTTGATTTTTTCTGATGACAGATCTTGAGTCCAGAAAGCACAATAAGCAGAAGGTTTGGGAAGTCAGAGAATGGTAGGAGCTGGAGTCAGAGTGAAATATGTACTGAGCAGTATGGGCGTTGGAAGATGGATGGTCTGGGAAGCTTGGACTTTGGATGGTGGCCAAGGTGGATGGGCAGGGCTCATGATCACATTAGTCCTGAAAGTGGCCTGGAGCAAGGTGGAAACAAGTTATAGTCCAGAGTATTTAGCTGAAGCCATATTCATTGTTGCCAAGTGGGGTGGGGGCCTGGAGGAGACCGGGGCCTCCTCTGGGGGGCAGAGCTGTTAGGCAGCTCATGGGGCTGGGGAAGCTGGGCCTGCAGCCTGAGATGGCTGCCCTCTGGTGGCTGGTGGCACTGAGGAGCAGGAATGCATTGTGTATGATTCAAGACTTCTTGAAAAACTCACGTCTTACCCCCGAAGTGAGGGCTCAGTTTTTCCAATAAAATATCGGTGGAGAACTGAGATCAGAAGGCTGGCGCTACATGCTAAAGCAGGAGTACATGACAAGGGAGTAGAGGTGGCAAGTACAGCCCACACTGCACGGAGCGTGCAAGGAAAGACAAGATAAAAAGCACAGTGATAACTGGAGGGTGCCTGACGTTTGAGGGAAGGTTGTTATTTTCTAAACAAAGAAGAGGCTTGAATATGTTTATATAATTTGGGGAAATATATTAGAAAAGGGGAGATGGAGACTATAGGAGCGGAGACACCAGGGATGCAAGTGCACAGAGGAAAGGGCATGTGAGGACATGGTGAGAAGACAGCCGTCCTCAGGAGAGAAGCCTCACGAGAAACCAAACCTACCAACACCTGGATCTTGTACTTCTAGCCTCCAGAATGTGAGAAAATGCACTTTCTGTTGTTTAAGCCAAAAGAAGAAGGAGAAGGAGAAGGAGAAGAGAGAGAGAGAGAGAGGAAGGAGGGAGGGAGGGAGGGAGGGAGGGAGGGAGGGAGGGAGGGAGGGAGGGAAGGAAGAAAGAAAGAAAGAGAGAAAATACAGGAGCAGGGGGACCGGCATTGGAGCAAAGCCCAGATCCTGGAGCAGACGTGAAAACCAGACATTAAGAAGCCAGCAGCAGGGATCAGCTTAGTGGAAAGAAAGTGGGAAAGAGCTGAGGCAGGCATAAAAGGAGTGGCGCAGGGACAGCACACCAAGGGGTTCATTTCTCATTGCCTCAGGCCTTCCTGGTAAAAGACATGGTGGGACCATCATCCGAGAACGAGCTGGGGGGAAAGGACTTGAATGTGGTGAAGGTTTGGCAGTCGGGTAAGAGGTGCTCAGAAGCCACTCCAGCGTAGCAAGGCAGTTCCCACGGAAGCTTAAAAACAGCGAGGGAGTTCCTGTTCTCTCTCTCTGGAGATGAAGAGCATCTCCCGAGCAGCACATTCTGGGCGGGACCTGGCATCTCAAAGTGTCTCCTGAGACTGGCAGCCTCCAAGGGATCCACGCTAGAAGAACGAAGGCGGCGGGGAGGGGAGACTGGAGAGGCCCTCAGAGATCAGTCAGCTAAGCTGCCTTGTTATTGGACCAAAGGAAGAACTGAGATCTGCCAAGCGGAAGGGATTTGCTGTGGGTCACCCTAATGATCAGTGGCTGCACCAGGACTGAAACCCAGGTCTCCCAATTCCCAGACGAGACTTCTCTCGGCACGTCACATGATTCCTGCAAGTCTGCCAGTTCTTTGGTGCAGTAATGAAGAAAACGTCTTCAAAAGTAACAGGTAGACCCTTCATTTGCTGAATTTAAGAAATCCATTGCCTAAATATATATGCATCTCAAACAAATTTGAGCCTCTCCCAGGAAGCTCTCCTGGACACTCAAGCCCATGCTGACTCTTCTTTTTACTGAATTCCTGTGCATACTGTTTCTCATGGATTTTGGGGCCGTTTCACCTAGGCAGGAACCACATGAAGACAGGGTTGCTTCTCCCCATGGCACAGTTGAGCACAGAACCCTTCAGAGTAGGTGCTTACTAAAGTAGGAGGATGCTGGTCTCACAAACACGCACAGATTCTGCCACTGCTCCAAGCAACTAGACATTTTCCAGGAATCAACAGGCAGAATTTCCTTGAAGAGTCATCCCCAAAGGTACAAACTTCCAGCTATAAAATAAATAAGTCCTGGAGATGTAATGTACAGCATGGTGGCTGCAGTTAACAATACTGTACTATATAATTAAAAATTGCTAAGAAAGTAGGTCTTAGAAGTTCTCAAAAAAATGTGTAACTATGTGTGGTGATGGTGTTAACTAAACTTATTGTGGTGATCATTTCACAATATACACAAATATTGAATCATTATGTTGTACACCTGAAACTCATATAATATTACATGTCAGTTATAGCTCAATAAAAACAGACATGGTTTTTTTTAAAAAAAAGTCACCTCAAAGAGTCTCATTTCAAAAAGTCCCTGATTTTGCTCACTCTACCTTGTCCACCAAATTTTCCCCTTAGTGACTGTGATGCTTAATTTTATGTGTCAACTTGGCTGGGCCACAGTGCAAAAATATGTGGTCATGCATTATTCTGAATGTTGCTGTGAATGTGTCTTGAATGAGATTAATATTTAAATTGGTGGACTTTGAGCAAAGACAATTACTTTCCATAATGTGGGAGGGCCACCCAACCAGTTAAAGATCCGAATAGAACAAAGACTGATCTCTCTCGAGGGAGAGAGAATTTTTCAGTGGAAGATGATGCTTCCTGGGTCTCTAGCCTGTCAGCCCACCCTGAAGACTTTGACTTGTCCAAAGTCTACCAATTTCTTAAAATCTCTCTCTCTCTCTCTCTCTCTCTCTCTCTCTCTCTCTCTCTCTCTCCACACACACACACACACACACACACACACACACACACACAATTGGTTCTGTTCTCTGAAGAACTCTACTACAGTGATTTTGGCTATTTCCAAAAATGTAATTACGCCTGTAATTGAAGTTTTTCTATCCCAAAGGAGATATCAGGATGTACCTTTGTCTCTGAAAACAATTTAAAGACGAGCCCATAAGGAACTACAGCAGCCTCATTGTAGAGCGTCATGGACCCTTACTATAGTCAGGAAATTGGGGTGGTTAGCATGGAAATGAGACCCAAGTACCCAGCACACTGAGCAGAAGGGAGCGAGGCCTGTCCCACCAAAGCCCAGAATGAATAGGCTAAAGAAGGAAGGCAGGAGAGGGACAGGATGCACACAGAGGGTACAGGCCCAAGACCTGGGCCTTGAAAGATAGAATTCCCATCAGGGATAAAGGGACTGTGATAAACACCTGTCAGTTGTGGATGTCCAAAACCTTGAATACCCTTTCATTATCTGATCTTCTTCACACTGAGACCCTCACGTTTTCCATGTAGAATACAACAAACTAGTGTCATGGAGCCTGGAAGGCAGTCATGTGAGAGACTAAAACAGCAGCAGTAGCGGCAGCTTAAAGGCAGGTGGGAAGGAAGAAAATTCAAATCAGAAAAGGGAAGACAGTGTCAGAGGAAAACCTGTAGGGAGGAAGCCTCTAGGAGGCCCATATTCCTTATGTTTTCCATAACACTGTACTGATTTCCCCTTGCTATTAGGGTGCAGATACAGAACACTGTTTTTCCATCAGACATACCCATGCCTGACTTGGGTTTGGAGGTCGTCTCTGAGCGGACACAGCAATGCCTGGACTGCCTACTTTGACAGGTGTAGGTGGCAGCAGAGAAGGGATATATCCCTGCGATTGTTGGTGGCCACAATCAGCTTCCTGACAGGCAGAGTGGAGGCCACATAGGTCTGGGGTCAGAGACAGGAGAGCTTCCTTACGAGGCCAGTTCTGTGGAGTGGTTCTTAGAGTTGTTCCGAGCTGTGGAGCCCCAGTGGACTCATCTGTGAAATGGAGACTGTGCTGCTTCTCTCCCCTGAGGTAGTGAGTGTGATGGAGCCTGGAAGGCAGTCGTGTGTGAGACCGAAACAGCGGCAGTAGCTGCAGCTCAAAGGCAAGTGGGAAGCAAGCAAATTGGAATCAGAAAATGGAAGACAATTTCAGAGGAAAACCTATAGGGAGCAAGCCTCTAGGAGGCCCATTTCCTCACCCTAAATAAAGCTTTATCCAACTGGAACTGGGTAAGTAAAGTCAAGGTATGAGGACCCAGGCTTCCTGGTCATGAGTGGTGAAGGTGAGAAGGTCCTCACTGCTTTGCTGTCAACAGCCCTCAATGGCCCCTGCCCCTGGTGGAGGCAGAGCAGAGAGAAGTCACAGTTGGATACCTTGGCCCTTTCTGCCTTGAATGAGAAGAAATAGTCTTTGGCTTCAATTAATTAAGCAAACTGATAGAAATTTCCCTCTTAAGTCACACTTTGCATATCCATAATCTCTGCACTACATTTTCTGTATACTTTACCCCTGGGTAAAAATTGGTGAGCATTTAAATGCTTCCTCACATAATCTTGCTAAAGCACACTCTTGCCTATAAATATTCATGTCACTGCCAAAACATTTGCAAGCTTTCCCCAAAGGTGAAATGTGTGTAATGTACTTTGTCTTCTGGGTATAAATATTATCCAATACATTTTGGTTAATATGAATACACTAATTATTCCTGTAACCCTTTTAAAAAGGGTCATCTTCATGATGTGAATTTTTAAAAAATGTAATTACAGTAATTGGATACTTAATCTAATTAAAATTTGCTTTATCTTTAATGGGAATTTTTCTAAAGAGGGAGAATGACAATCGGCTTTTTGATAATGACTGTTTTCTTTCTGCAGGAGGATCAACTTGGTGCACACTGGAGAGCCAGACAGTTTTGTGTCTGTCATTGCCTATCTCCTTACAACTCAGTATTTCCAGAGTGGATATGGGTTTTAGTTGCTGAAGAGGGTGGAGGAAAGGACTAGGGGAACCTTTTCTATTCTAACAGATGAAACTGTCCCCCTTCCTAGGAAGCAGCCTTCTAATCCCCTGGACCTGTGATTGGGCAGGCTTGCTGGAGCTGGAAGAGAAGCTGGTCCATGCTGCTTTGGGGCACCTGGTGCTGGAAGGAGCTGTAGTGGATGTTACAGCTGTGCCAGCCATATCTCATTGGTCCACCCTTGAGGTCACCTGCAGGCAGTTCCTGTACACCAGTTGGGTTCTATGTCTCTCTGCATAATAAGGCCGTTCTCTGGCTTGGGGGGCAAGGTAGGCCTGCTGGAGAGCTATCACCCCCAGAAAAACTCTCAAATGATGAGGGAGGGGAGCTGGTAGGTAAATACCTCACCTTCCTTGCTCTTCAGGCATGCACACTGCGGGGTTGTCTGCACCTTCTTTCTGAGGCATCCCATGGGATTAAGCTCTAGTTGCTCCAGCCATAGCCTGCTTGCTTCATATACCCATTTGGGGCTTCCTCTCCTTTCTTTCTCACTTCCCCACTCCTTCATCATGTTTCTTGAGATCATCCCTCAAATATAGTGCACCCAAACTCTTACCTCAGACTCTGTTTTGGGGGAGCCCAAACAAAGACAGATGCAAAGTTGGGGTGTCCAGGCAACTATTTTCTCCACCATGTGGAATAGGCCTATGAGAAGATGAAACCAGCAGAAACAAGAAGAAACGAAGTGTGTGGAGGGTAAGCCTGGTGGTTTTGAATCTTGGCTCCACCCCCAAGACTCTCCTGCTCTTCCTTTGATTTTGTGAGCTGCTGTCAACACCTTCCCAGCTATGTGAGCCAGTTACATTCCTTCCCCCTGCCTTTTTTATGTGTTAAGCTTGCTTGAGCTGGATTTCTATCTCTTGCAACTGAAAGTATCATGACTCTTGCAAAGAATAAGTGTTTGCATACAAAGCACTTACAATCGAGCTTACCTCAGATTAAATGCTACTACCATCACTACTACTATTATTATTAAGTGCATATTGCTATGATCCAATGCCTGACCTGCTTCCAGAAGGGAATATGGATCAAGGACCTAGAGCCTAGAAAAGAGTCACAAAAGAAGTCAGTTTAATTATAATTTCCTCTCTTTTGTCTTTTTTCATGACTTAATCGGGTTGCCGCCCACTTTCTTTCTCACTGGGAGACATTTCTGCAACCAATACCTATACCTTTATTGACTTCTCATTGATCGCTCACAATGAGCAATTATAATAAATATTATTCTATTTTGCGTAAGGGTCACATGATTTTGCTATAATTTTGTGACCAAATCTGAGTGGCGTAGATGAATTGCTCAGTGCGAATGTCCCAGTCAGGTTCAAGTCATAGCAAGCCCTGCCTGGCTTCAGGACCACATGCGGACTGTCGCCAGCCCTGGGTTCTGCTCGGATGGCCCATCCTCCAGAAAACATATTTAAACTTACATCTTATGACTATAGTAGTATAAAAACAAATATGTTAATATTACCTGGTAAGACATTTTATACCTCAGAATTCACTTTGTCTTTCTGATTTTAAGAGAAATGAAAACAGTTTAGTCATGTAGCTCCTGCTTTACATTTTCCATAACACATAATAGTTTTTAATTGTCTCAAGCATCATAAAAGTAAACAGTTGCCATTTTTAGAAAAGTTGCAGACAGATGTTTCTGCCTTCGAGGGGTGGTGGAAGTCTTGGTCTCGGCCTAGAGAAAGTGCTTCCATGAATCTGGTTGGGCAAATGTGAGGCCCAGAGGGTCATCTGGCCCGAGTAGGAGGTGAGCCAATGAGGACGAAGGGGCTTTCCAGAATAAATTCGTGATTTCCTTCAATGAGAGGTGGTCACGTTGTAAACTTTGGGACTTCTTCTGGTGGCCCAGAGAGAGGAATTTGACAGCCTAAGGACTGAGGAAGAGAGGGCAGGGTTTCACGGCCTGTGGTTTATGGAGGAATTGAGCCTAACAAAGAGTCAGCCAGGAAAGAGCTGTCTGTGATGGGCAATGCCCAGCGGGCTATGGTTGTAGTAAGGTCATATCCAGGTTTTCCTCCTGCACTGTGTTCCTCCTACGGTTCCTGCCTATGACAAACAGTGGGCCCTGTCATTGGTGCTAGGAAAGAAGGGAGTGGACTGGTCCCTGCTTGTGGCAAGAGACTCTCATCTTGTAAAGCCAGGGTGGAGGTAGCAGCATTGACTCAACAAAGAATGCTAATCCCGACAGCCAAGGTGACTAGAAACAATGTGAGGAGAGGGCTGTGGGGCAGCCAGGTTAAACCAGAGAAGCAGGCTGTAGCGTGTCTGGCCAAGAATGCATTTGAGACAAAAGCTGTTTCTCCCAAATGCACTGGAAGAGGGCGATCCTTGAAGGAAAAGGGGCAGACAAAGGATTGGATCCAGCTGTTACGTAGTTAGGGTCTGCAAGCAGCCAGAGTTTGCGCACACCCTCGCCTCTCTGAGCACATCTCCTTTATGTCTCTTGGCTTCCAGTGCCAGACACAGAGACCTCCTTGCTCTTACTCACACAGGCCTGGGCAGCACCCGCCTGAGCCCTTGCAGTTGTGCTCGCTGCCTGGGATGCTCTTGCCCCAAACATCTGCTGGCTTGACCCCTCACCTCCTTCAAGTCTTCCCTCAAATACCATCTTTCTCGGTGAGACCTTCCTTGGCCAACCGAGTTAAGGTAAAACACTCCTTACCCTCCTGTTCTGTTTCATTTTCCTCCACAGCACTTGTCTTAGCCAATTCAGGTTGCTGTAACAACGTGCCATAGACTGGGGGGCTTATAAACAACAGAACTTTCTTTCTCACAGAGCTGGAGGCTGTCAGTCTGAGATCAGGGTGCCGGTAGATCTGATGTCTGGTGATGGAGCCTGCTTCCTGGACCATGGATGGCTGTCTTCTCCCTGTGTCCTCACATGGTGGAAGAGGCAATGGTGCCCTCTGGGTCTCTTTTAGAAGCTAATCCTACACACAAGGCTCATCACCCTCATGACTTAATCACCCCCCAAATGCTCCACCTCCAAATATCATCACATTGGGGATTAGGCTTCAACATACGAATTTTGGGGGGACACACACACTTGCAGTCTATAGCAGTAGTTATCACCTTTTACAGCTTGTTACTTTTGTTTCTCTCCTGTCTCTCTCCTGTAGAGTATAAGCTGCATGAGAGAGAGTTTTGTGATTTCGCTCACTTCGGCGTCCCCAGTGTCTAGAACAGTGCCTGGCCCATGGTGAAATTCAATAAATATTCTTTGGATGGTCAATGAAGATGACAGCTTCAAGATTCTACAGATGAAGTGCTCTGAAACAGTTCCTAAATAGCACCTAAGTTTCCATGCATATTACATAGCAGCTGAAAAACAGTCAGGTAACTTAAGTGGGAACAGGTTTACACCAATCACTGATCGCCTCCATTCTCAGTTTGGCTTAGAGCAGGGGTGTCCAAACTGCTGCCCGCGGGCCAATTGCGGCCTGCAATCCATTTTTAATTGGCCCGCAGCAAATTCCAAAAATATATTTAGTTTACTTAAATAAACCAGGTGAGGCAATACGTACTTTACCTCAAGTGAGTGGCCCGGCTGTTTGTGTATTTTACCGCATATGGCCCTTGGTGAAAAATGTTGAAAAAAGTATGGACACCCTTGGCTTAGATGGGGTTTATCATGTGGGAGCTGGGCAGTCTTTAAATGCTGCTCTGTAGAGAGTCAGGGGCTGTAGGACTTCCTTCATTGTTTGTTCTTAATTTTATTTTCAAATATATTTTTAACTATTTTGAGAATAAAACAAATACTTGAATGTGTTGTCATTTGTTTTAATGGCTTCTTGTCTAATGTTTTATGTGTGGCTGAGACAGTACTCATTGGATACATATGTGCTATTCCCCTACATGTCACAGCATCCCTTGAAGTTTGGTTTTAGCCGCCGGACTGAGAGAAGTGATGTAAGTTTTGTGTGGGCTAAGACAGTTAAGAACCTGTAGGTGTTCTCCATCCTCTTCCTTCTGCTTTTACCAATCCTGTAGTCCATGTGTTTTAGATGGCCCAGCTCCAAGGCAGATGATCCTCTATCAATCTACACCCCTAAGTGACTGTTTGAAACAGGCATGTAGCGTGAACAAGAAATAACCTTTATTGTGTTAAGCCGCTACAATTTGGGGGTTTGTCTGTTGTGCTAACTATTAGTTACTTATCTTGTCTAACAATGTATTTGAGGCTATGATTCTTCCTCTGAGTATAGCTTTAGACATATCCAAAGGTTTTGATATGCAATTAAAAGAATGATTCATTTTTTCCTGCTCAGAGATATTTTTACCATTTTCTCTTTGGTCAGTCTCACAGCTGCAGGATATACCTACTCAGCCCAGTTCTTCAAATTCCAGTCTGACTAGAACTCCAGGTCTTTCCACTCTATTTAAGTCAATCTATAAATGCAAACTGTGATTGCCTGCCAGGCCCCTCCTGGTCTGCTGCATCTGCTCCTGACTCACTTCTGTTCAAATGCCAAACCCCACTGGGTTACCAGTTCTTGGCTCTTTCTCTCCTTCACAAAGCCGCTTCTCCTCCTTTGGTCTTGGCATTTACAATCCATCTGTCTGGTGGCTGGAGGCTTTCCTATAGACTAGGTTGGATTTGGCTCACTCCCTTCAGATGGCTTCAGGCAGCGAGTGCCCCAACCGCCTGGCCAGCTCAGGAAGGAGGTGTGGGGAAAATGCCATCCTCAGATTTCTCTACAGATCCCACTATCTCTCATTTCTCCTCCTTCTCATGCTCCCTCTATTGAGGGTGAGATGCACATGCTGCTCTGAGTGGGTGTTTGGGGAGGTGTAGGTAGTCTCAGCCCTCAGCTTGGCATAAGCAGGGCTTTCTGCAGCTCTACTGGGATGTCCAAGGGGGGATGGAGACATAGTGCCACTGCCACCATTGTCAGAGCTTTGCAACAGTCTGTATTGTTGGGCCTTTTGCTTAAGAGGGAGTGTGGGAATACATATGATTTATAATGTAAACAATATACACTGACAGGATGTGCATGAATAAAAGATGAAAAAATAAAAGTGCAGGAATAAATAAGCCTCCTACCTTGGCCTTGCTCTGAGCAGTGAGGGAAATGGTAGAAACATCACACAGCAGGGCAGGGCAATTGGTGCCTTCTGCCTCAGCATTCTTCCTCATCAGAAGGCTGGTCAGCCTCCCTGCCTGCTCCATCCCCTGGAGCCCCCCTTTTCTCAAGCAGATCCTACATTAGGAGCTGACCTCTTCAAAGTGGGGCAGTTTGGTGCACAGAAAAATCTACTAACTAGCATCGTAACCTCAAGCAAGTCAGCATCCCTTCCTCCTGTGACCCTCCAGGCCTTGCTTTCTCCATCTCTATAAGTGAAAGGATTAGACTAGATGTCCTCTGAGTCCTTCAGGAATGAGCTTTCATAGTCTCTCTTATCAGGAGGGTTGGTATGATGCACCTTATTTCTAGGTCTCAGTTTTCTCATCCATAAAATGGGCGTTCTGATTGGAGGTCTCAGAGGGTGTGTCCCTCTCTGGTGCTCTGCTAGGTGGCTCTGACTCCCTTGGTTTCTTCTCAGAGTTCTAGGTAGGGTCACTCCCTGATCCACCCCTCCGGGCTTCAGTGCAGCCAGCTCTGGGATGGGCCTGGTTGTCTGGGCTGGCAGTCCTTAGGCAGACTGAAGCAGCACAGCCATGTGGCCTCCCCTCCACACCTATAACAGGCCCCATGGCTACCTATCCCCTCCCTGGTCTTATTCAACATGACAGAGCGGACAGACATCATCTCCTGCCTGAGGGGCCTGTCCCAAGGCCCCTGCTCTGTGTCTATACCTCTGTGCTTGGGACCAAATCCATCCTCAGGAAGCAAGTACCTAAGGTGAGGAGTTGGGGACAGAAACCCAAGACCTAACCCAAACCCTAAGAGGGTGCCAGAGGAAGCAGGCAGGGAGTCAGGGAGGGAGGTGGGAGACCTTCCAGCTGGAGAGAGGGGCTTCCCTAGGAAAGAATTTCTGGCTTGGGCCCAAATGCAAAGCAGCCTCTGGGTCACTCCTTTGTCCTTCCAGCAGATGGCAGTGTGTGTATGGCAACCAAAGCGACAGCTCTTGTGATCAGCAGCGAATGATTTTGCAGGCGAGAGAGCAGGAAGAGGACCACTGCCCCTCTTGTCAAAGAGCTGGATGACCAGATAAGGGAATAAGGCACCCTCTGGCCTGATGAAGAGTCACCAACTGCCCTAGTGAGCTGTGAAGGGGGGGCTTATCCAGGAGTGCCGGACTCAATAGTGGTGGGTCCCTTCTCTCCCTCAAGGGTCAGATCCACCCTGCCCTTCCCAGTGCTTAGGCTCCTGTGGGCCTGGGTGGGGACAGGATTGGTCACAGGAGCTCAGGGCATCCCTGTGTAACCAGCTCTGTGGCTGCAGCTTGTCCCCAGCTCTCAGGTTAAAGCTGCTTCTGGGTAGCTTCCCTCCATCCATCTGTTCCATCCTGTCTCCTGGGCCCTGCAGCATGGCTGGGTCATGTGGGCCTGAGCCTGTTCTCAGTGGCCCCTACAGCTCAGCCTCAACTGACCTGGCCCCTTCCCCAGATACAACTCTATATGTCCCCTACAGTGCCCTGAGGAACGGGGCCCGGAGAAGCAGACAGCAGGCTCTTGTCTCGCCCCAGATCCCCAAGCTGGCTCCTCAGTCCAGACTGTAGACAAGAAGGTTAACAGATGGGCAGTGACGGGGTTCGCCTGACTTTGGATCTGTGAGGCCTCTTTTGTTTTAGTCGGGGGCGGGAGGTGGTATACAAGGAGCCCCAAGTCAGGGAGGCAAAGAGACAGGAATCCGTGTCTTCCAGCAACCCAAGGACAGGAACGTAATGGTGCGGGGTGTCAAGAGTCTGTACTGGAAGCTGGTCCCAGATCCCTGACCGCTGGAGGACCTCAGTGGCAGCTCTTCACATTGCTCGCTGTTGTGCCCTGTCACTAGCCCAACTGAGCCATGCCCTGTGTGCCCGCTTCTCCTCTTCCACATACCATCCGTGTGTCTTCTGAACTTCCAGCTCCTTTTTACTCCTAATTCCTCCATTTTAGCTCCCCATAACCTTCCATGGTGCTTCAGGACACAGGGCCCCATCCATACTCGACTGCAAGGCCTTTCCGGACGTGTCTTTTTAACCTTCTACTCCTATTACTAACTGGTTTTCTCTACATTTTATGATCCAGATTCCAAAAGCAAGAATCTGATTTGCCATCTCCAGATCAGATACCGAATTCTTGTCCAATGGGCTCTGTTGGGGGATTACACAGTACAACACTTGCTGTTTAAAGAGGGCAATTTCACACACTGTGATGTCATGTATGGAGGCCACTTACAATTGGACAAGTGGTACCCTGCATGAGGGTGCCTGGCTGAGGGCGAAGTGGGAGCTGTTGTTCCATCTGCATGCTTTGGCAAGCCATGCAGCTGTGTGTGGGACTGCGTCAGCCAGAGGAAAGGAGAAGGGGCGCGTTTGTCAGAAGAGAAGTGGCCCTGTGGTGTGTCAGATACTATGATTAGCACATAATTTTTTTATTACTTAGGAAAATGTATCTCTTATTTCTTCTTTATTCTGCCCTGTATCAGCTAGTATTTGCTACATAACAAACCAACCCTCCCTGCTATGGACTGAATGTTTGCATCCCCTCCAAATTCACATGCGGAAGCCCAGTGTGCCCAATGTAATAATATTTGGAGGTGGGACCTTTGGGAGATAATTAGGTCATGATAGTGGAGTCCTCTTGAATGAAATTAGTGCCCTAATAAGAAGAGTCACAAGAGAGACATGTGATTCTCTACTGCATGTGAGGTTACAATGAGAAGGCTGCCATCTACAAACCAGAAAGAGAATTCTCGTCAGGATCCAAACCAGCCAGCACCTTGATCATGGACTTCCCACTTCCCACTGTGGGAAGTAAGTGTTTGCTGTTTAAGCCACCTGGCCTATGGTACTTTGTTAAAGAAACTCAAACTGACTAAGGTACCCCTCCAAATTAGTGACTTAAAAAAACAACCACTTATTATTTCTCATGAGTCCATGGGCAAGATGGGTGGTTCTGCTGACTCGACTCTGGTTTCATAGGTCTAGGCTAAGCTTCTTCATGTGTCTGCCCTTGGCTGGAGGCTCAGCTAGGGGATGGATGACCCAGGATGGCATCACTCACATGACTGATAGCTCTGCTTTTGGAAGCTGGCTGGCTGTCAATTGAGGAAACAAGGACAATGGGGCTACATGTCTCTCATCAACTAGCAAGGTAGTCTAGACTCGTTCACATGGCAGCTCAAGGTTCGAAGAAAGCGAGCAGAAGCATGCACGGTCTCTTTTGGCGCAGGCTCAGAATTTGTGCAATGTTTCTTCCACCATATTCTTTTGACCAACAAATCATAAAACCACCCCAGATTCAAGGGGTAGGAAAAAGACTCTTGTTTCAAGATGCTTCAAGTCACATTTCAAAAGGGTGAAAAGAGGAAGAAGAATAATTTGCAGCCATTTCTGCAACCTACCACATACCACCACCTCTGACCATGAGGTTCCATTGCAAGCAGGGAAATGGTGACTAGAGAGGCGACCTGAGCATAGCCCAAAGGAGCTCTTGTGAGCAGAAACACACAGGACTGCTCCTAAGCCTTGTATACAGATCTACAGATCTCATGATCTTAGATACAGGCTTAACTGGGTGTTGGCAGGGGAAGAAAACCATAGATCTCCTTTTTCACTAAGTGCCCTGTCTTTGATCTCACAAGTCACATAACATGAAATTCTCATAGTTGTCAATGGCTCCCTGAAACTTATGCCCTCTAGAACACACTCTTAGCCATCACTGGGCATCGGGTGAGAGCCTCTGATATCTATGGGCAGGTTCACTCATACCCCGAGCACTCAGCGTCTCAACCTTTCTACACCCGCACGTGGCTCCATCCTCCTCTTCACCCCACTTTAGCAACCCTTGCCCAGAGACACACTCTTGGCCCTGCCCTTCCACAAATTGCTTTACAGTTGAAGCTGTATACTCTAGAATTCCCGTGACTACAACCTCATATTTTTTGGGTGTTCACACTTCCTTGCCCCTCCTTCTACTATTTTGATCCTTATTGTGCCCGGCAGCTCTTCAGGTCCTTATTTTCCTAGAAATATGTTAGTCATCTCCTGGCTTTAGCTCCTCTTGATTCTTCCATTGACCCATCACTTTTACCACTGTCTTGTCAACACACTCAATTTAATTGACCTTTGTTTTCCCACTGCCATTGTTAGTAAACTCCTAACCCTAGGTTAATCCAAGCCTTCACCTTTCCTTCTCTGCATCCAGGGAGCTGAGTGCTACTGTGGACAAACATAAGAACCAGAATCCTACAAAGTATGGGGTCCTTTCTGCCAGGTTCTCCACACTGCCTATCACTCCCTCTGCTGGGCACGAGTATCTCTATCTCCTGCTTTCCACAGAAACTAGTTCAGAATTTACTCCCTTTCCTTTAATTTCCCTCTATTTCACTACAGCAGAAATCCCTAGGGATAGAAACCTTCAGACGGCACCTTCTTTGATGGCCTTCTCTACCAATAACAAATTGCAACCTCTCCCAGTCTATGGGGTCTGGTTTAACTAGTTCTCAAATTCCAGATTTTCCTTCCTCTCCTAATGAGCCACTTTGAAGATATGCCCATACTGATCTTCTGCTTAGGTTTAGCCTACAGGGGTCACAGCCAAGTGGCTGATGTGAGGGTCTGGGTGCCATGTGGGGGCTCCCATCCAACACAAGACCTCAATAAGACCTCATTTTAGGAAAAATCAAATTTCATGCACTAGAAACACCCAGAACAAACTAAAAGTCCAAAAGGATCGTGGCAGGAGCAGAGTTTGGGTTATAGCGCAAGAGTGCAGAGTCGCATGAGATGGTGTCACAAGGAAAAGCAGATGAGGAAGAAACAAGGAAGAATGGATCTGAATGATTTCTCTGAGCAGCCTGGGAACATCCAGATAATCTTTCTTGGTCTTTGGGCGCCATGTGCCAAAGGGATGCAGGTATAGATGGACTTAAATGTGTGGGAGAAATAGAATGAGACCAGGTTTCCCCGGTCTCAAAGAGAAGGAGGATGTTCCCAAGAAGAGAGGAGGTGGCTGGGGCCTTCTGCCTTCCTTCCTGGCCTGTCCCTCATTGACCAGTGAACTGAGTTGTCCATGGTACCGTCACTTCTGGATTGTAACAGTCAGACTGAGGGCAGAAGAAGGGAGATGGCAGTTTGGGGATTGTGACAGGATGTTTTCCACATCCAGGATGTCCTGTAGGATAGTGTATGGCACACAGTAGGATCTTAGCTAATATTTATTGAATGACCCAGTACACTCATACAGGAGTGGGCATGTCTGGAAGATGATTTGTCCATTTGTTGCCTTTTTTCATCCAGATGAGGCTATTTGCATCCTGGCTTCATGAAGACTCATGCTCTCTGTGTGGGTCCCAAAGGCCAGGTAAGTTCTACCCTGTTCATACCACACCAGCTCAATCCTAGCAGAGCACCACCCCTTCCCAGGAAATACTGTGCTTTTGTGGGAGGAGTTATGGACTCAGAATTAAACATTGGTGTCATGGTTCTTTCATCATCACTAACTTGTTGAGTGAGCTTGGAAAGGTCACCTATTCTTGGGACCTCAGTTTCCCCTGGGAATAATGATCTCTGCCCTTATAGAGTCATTGCAAAATTAAATGATCTAATGAATTGAAAGAGCTTTACAGATCATAAAACATGGTGCCTGCAGGTAGGACTATTATGGTAATGATACCGAATGTGGCACCCAAGACAAAATAAGGTCTTAGCCAGGCAAAATATGCAAGCTCTTTGAGTGCAGAATATTGGGTGATTCTTCTGTGTATCCCCCCAGGACACAGTAAGAGCAGTATATAGATGCCGAGTAAGTCTTTGAAGGGACCTGAATTTCTTTCTTCAGAAGACCCTTAGTACTGATCCAGATCTGGAGGTGTTAGGCCCGATGAAGGCAAGACTCTTCAACACCTGCTATTCCCCAGGGATTATCTGTTCTTCCTTTAGCTCCTATCCACCCATCCCTCTGGGCCTCAAGGAAATAGCCTGGAGTCTGAAGCCTCCATCTTCACCAAGTGCCTCCTCTGAACCCTGTAACTATGAACTGCTATTGTCATTACTTATGCCGTGTGGGTCGCTACCCAAAGGGAAGCCAACCACATTGGTTTAGCATCAGCATCTGCTAATCAACCACACTCTTGTGGAAACACTACTCAATGCAAAACCAAAAGCAACAATTACACTATCTTCATCTCTTGTTATTGGAAGCTATTCAATAGGGGAGCTATAATTATTGTGCAGCTATGTGTCATTTTACAGCTTTTGATTTCTTAGTTATATTTGACCGGAAATGGATAAATACATAACTTATAGTCCAACTCACTGATTCATACTATGCATAAGATCATGGAGCGCCCTCTGGAGCTGCCATACCAGTGCCCCCAGGCCTTTCCCTCCCTCTCCAGTTGGTCACTGAGGATGCCCAACCTCAGCCCCTGGCCGTTGTCATGGGACAACATTAAGAGAAGAGAAGAAGCTGAGGTTTGGGTGGCTGTGCAAGGGCAGATTTGACCTGAGCCCAGAGACAGACCTAGGACTCAGAGATTATGGAGTCCAAGTGCTCCAGAAGTAGATGTGGTACAAGGACTGTCTGATATTAGTGGGCATTTTATAGCCTGTCTGCAGCTGGTCCGGATGGGGAATCCAGATCCAGGGAGGCTCTAGTCACGGTGGCTCATGGCATGATCGTTCTGCTCACCCTCTTCTCCATTCCCCTCTTCTTCCAAAATAACCCGTTCTAGGGCTCTGCCTTGACAGCCATGTACCTCTGGGTCTACCTCCTCCCCCCATCCTGCTCCAGCCATGTCTGGCCTCATATTTGAGAATGAACTTGGTAGTGGCGGGGGGATGAGATTGGGAGAAGAGAACGTGAGGATCTCAGCCAAGTGTTCAATGGCTCAGCAGTACCTGGCCAGCCATTCCTGTACACCATTCTGATATTAGAGCCTCAGACACCTCAGCCTGAGGCTGTAATCAGTTCTTTACTCTTATGTTTACTTAATAAACGTTCACTGAGCACACAGTGTGTACCAGGTTCAGTTTAACAACATCTGTTGATTGAAACATATGAAATGCTACGGGAACATTTTGGTAATGAGTAAAATGTGAGGGCTAGACGCCTACGGAGTCAGAGCTCTTGGTTTTCCAAAGATAGTACCTGGCCCTACTTACTTGCTCTGTATTTGAGTAAATTATTTCATTTCTCGGTGCCTTGTCTTTCTAACATGTAATATGGAAAGAGTAGTATCAATGGTAAGGGTCTGGTAAGAATTAAATGAGATATTAGGTTGAACCATATAAAATTGCTACCAGTTGGCTACTTTTGAACTACAAAAATACTAATTTCCTGTGGTTTAACCTAACAAAGTGCTTAGCACAGGGCTTGGTACAGAACAGCTGCGCAGTATGTGGTACCTTTGCTTGTTATTATCCAGATGGTACATGCTTAACAGTGAGTTCTCTCACCTCCACTGTTTGTCTAGGGCTAACATTTGGAGACGGAGCACTTTCTAGCACCACCAGGAAGGTTTTGACTCAAGGTTTATATACTCAGTGGATTCGTTTTACTCAAAGCTGGGGACAATCTTGTTAGACCAGACAGTGATTGATGGCAAAGACTAGCCAAGGAACCACCTAATGGCATCTAGGAGTGTCTCTGGGTATTATTTAAAGTGGTACACATCAGTTAAACATAAAGTTAACTATTAATGCTAATTAATACTCTCTCACTTATTTTAACAGAGTTTTATTTCTAGGAAATCATAGTGGAATGGGAATTGTCTCTCTACTTAATCACAGATAATGCGTCCATTAATCACTAATACATTATTGTAAGTGCCAGGAAGAGGGAGAAGCAGGAGCATGTTGACCACAAGCTGGGAAGAGTGCAGTCCTCAGTCCTAGAGGGGCAAGAAAGGGAGTGGGAACAGAGATGAAAGACTATTTTCCAGAAAGTTTGAATCCAGGAGGAACACAGACACTGGAAACCAGGCCCCTGGACTGTGCTCTGCTTTCTCTGCATCTTTTTCTCTTGAATGACATACTCAGGCAGCCCTGTCACTGGAAACACTAAAGACGCTACCCTGCCAGAAACCAGGCCACCCAACCTTGTGTCCAGAGCTTCTCCCATGGCAGCGCTGGTCTCTGCTCTGAGGTGCAGAGCTACCTAGCATCTGTCAGCTTTTCCATGAGCACCTGTGTGCAAGGCAGCCTTCTCAGGCCTTCAGAGAATTTCTCAATGCCCCGAGGGCTCTCCTTGCATTCCCTCCAGCCAGGACCCAATTCCTACTTTTCAAGGAAGTGAGGCAAGGCTGCTAGCTCTGCAGTCTCCTGGGGCTTTCTGGCTCGGCAGAGCGAAACCGTACCAATGCCTGCTGCCGCTGCAAGCCCCTTCCGCCTTTTCCTCACCTCCCTCCTCCAGCATGTTTCCAGTCCTGAGAAAGAGCATGATGGGGACCTTGAATTTCCTTTGGCTTTTAAGAAAGAGGCTGTACTTTCATTCACAGAGTCAACAAGCTGAGTGGCAAAGAGAAAGCAGAGATACACTGGGGTTTGCCAGTGACTGCCTTAGAGCAGGAAAGTCTCACCCTACGTGTTGCACATGAGGCAACAGAGGCTCAGAGAAGGGGAGGGGCTCAGCCAAGGTCACACAGAGAATATCTTTTCCTCGCTCTAATAAGCTTTTCTTTCCACAATTTTGTGTTAAGTGCCAAACTGTAGGCCACCCCCAGAGAAGAAGAAGAACAAGAGAACCAATCTCAAAGTCTGCATCTCAGCCATAGAACCCTCTGTGTTACGAGGCCCCAGGGAAATGCAACCCCACAAGTTTGAAGTGAGGAGGCCCCCTCTTGAAAAATCAGTTAAAATGCCCTCCTTTATGCATATGCCAACTTTGACTTCAAAAAGACTTTATTCCCAAGGATAAACAACCCCATGTTTGTGTAATATAATTAAGTGAAGGCATCTTTAAATGTCATAGTAGCTTGTGCCCATTTCAAATTGTTATGCATCAACAGAACTTAACGAGATAGCCAAGCCTTCTCCGTGCTGTGAGACTGAGATAAGCCACAGCACTGTGGGCCCTTTAATAGATTGCCAAAATAAAGCATTTTCTATGCAAATTATTCATGCAGTGGGACAGTTAATCGCTTGCCAAGAGCCCGCCCACTGCCTCTCTGCAATTAGTCGTGAAGTTGAAGGAGCTCCAAACTCCACAGGCGCACTCAGGGCCTCCTACTCCTGGTTTTCAGGTGAGCGGAGACTTTGTTTCCCTGGTGGTGGGCCCTGGACTCCCCCGCAATGGAGACAGGTGAAAGGAGTGCGGGGGTGGGCAGCAGGTAGATAGCGAAAGGTGAAAGTGGAGGGCTGTTCCTGGAGTGTCGCCCTCACTAGATATGCATGGTGTGTACTTGTGCAGCCTCAGTTTCCTTTTCTAGTTGGGGTGGATACTGGTCTGAGACTCCTAACAGTCTGGTAATTCAGGGACAGATGGCAAAGGGAATTGGGAGCAAGCTCAGCTCTTCCCCGGCTCACCCACTTTTGGCTCACAGGAAACCAGAGATTCAAGACCAGAACAGGGATTTGGATTCAGGAAAACCTGCAGGGTCCCAGCCTGTCACCACTTCTGTCCTGGCAACTGTCATCATAGACACAGGAAGTCTCTGCGGCAGCCAAAGGAAAGTCCCAGGTAATTTAACCAGTGACTAGAACTCCCCATCACTGTCACATAAAATCACCCATTCCCTCGAGGTCCCCTCGCCCAAGTCTGTCTCTGAGTCTCTCTGTCCATGTCTCTGTTCTGTCACTGCCTCTCACTCTCTTTCTCTTTTTCCCACCAGCAGTTGGCATAGGAGCCTCTCCGGGGAACGGGGGGTGGGGGCAGCATCCAGTCACCTTCTGAAACATAACCAGAACAGATTTAATCTGGGAAAAGAAGATTGAGGTGCCTTGCTCTTGGACTGACTTGTGCAGTCCTGGTAATTCAGGGACAGGTGGCAAAGGACATTGGGAGCAAGCTCAGCTCTTGGACTGACTTGCACCCTGGACCTGGAATCACATGTTCACTCCCCAAAGAGGACGGAGCCAAGACTCTAGCCGACCTTTGGCCTCCAATCCCAAGATTTGGTGACATGGGCCAAACTCAGGTTGTCCAAAGGAGCAGACTTGCTCAATGAGGGACCAAGAAGCCCCATAAGGGTAAAAGTCATGGGTACGCACACAGGTGGAAGAAGGAAGGGACTGTTTTGGGATTCTGGGCAGCTTTAGAGGCTCATGACTCAGTTGGTGGGTTAGGACCTAGGCAAATCCCTGGGTTCTCAAGTTGATGCTTTGCTTATTTAACACAAGGTGATTTTTCTCATTAGGGTTTGTTAATACATCAAAATAGCAGTCATTTAACTGAGCAGAGTGAAGGATGATGGATACTTGCCTTGATATTCTCTGACAGCCTTTTGATGCACCGAGAGCCCCAGGGAGGACGCCGATGAAAGATCATTTGATTGGGACCCTGAGCATCGGCTATGCTCCTTCCCACGCTGAGTGCTGGTGACTCTGACAGTCGAGCCGAGCAGAGCAGGTGGCTGAGCTCCTGTGGCCAGGCCAGCTCCAGAAACACCTAACACCTGTCTACTCCTCAAAACCAAAACGACTTGAGAGGAGCAGCTTATTGAGCCCTAGCTGTTGAGTCACATTAGAGACAAACTGCTCAGGTCAGCCAGTTGCTGCTTCCTTGGGCTTCCTTCCTTTCTCTCTCATCGGCCACTAAAACCCAACTGTGGCCTCAGTGTGGCCCAGGAGGTGTCACTCTGGTTTCACTCAGTAATCACATCTGGTCCTTGCCTTGGACTCCAGGGCTAACTACTTCATCCTAAGTTGTCATGGGGCTCAAGGCTCCACTGGGTCACCTGCCCAGGATGCCATGTTCCTAAGCTTAGAGCTGCTCTTTGCTCAGACCAGCTTTGCCAGCCCCACCCCTAGCTCCTGTGGCTGGGGCCCTACCACTTGCTGTTGCTCAGCCCTCCTTGCACCTGGCCTTGCTTCTCAGAGGAGCACAGCCCCGAATTCCTATTGCTAAGCCCAGCGATCTGCAGATTCCTCCCCCAATGCATGGGATCAGGGGCACGGAGCCCATGCTGGGGTATGCCTGGTGTTTGCCGCTACCTATGGCCTCCTGGTTCCTACTGCATGACTCTCAGGCAGCATCTGACAGCAGGTGGGGTGTGACCGAGGTGGGGATTCTTCCTACTTCCTCATCCTGGGCTGGCTCCAAATCCAGGCCCCCTGAAGTCCTTCTCCCTCAGTGACTCAAGCTTGCTTTTCACATGTACAGACACCACCAGGCTGCCCCTTGCACGCTTATGACTCTGGACATGTAGGTCTGGACTGGGGGAAGGCAGAACTATGGGACTCTGAGCCCAATACGGAAGGGCAGGCCTGAGAGACTGCAATGATAGAGGATAGTCCAGAGGGTGAAGAGAGAAGACGAGGCAGGATGGGAATGCAAGATACTGAGGAAACTTTACCCACTCAGAAAGTAGCCAAGGCATGATGCTGTGTTTTCAGCTTTGGAAAGAGAATAGATAAGTTCCCCTTTCATCCTCCTCTTCCCTTCCCCATCCTATGGCCCTTCCTACAAAGGAGTTTGTCGTGCTGGGCGGCTTGCGGGGTCTCTGGTCCCGCTCCCCTCATAACGCAGGACATGGTGAGGCCAAAAAGGAACACCCACGGAGCCATAGGTAGGGGAGTCATACCACTATATTCTTTCTGGCGGCACTATACTCTCACTGGAGGCTGGATCCACACTGTCCGCAAACCGCCATCCACGCTTGCCAGCCCAGCCGCCATCTTCTTGCTAGCCCCCATTCTTTCTCCTCTCCTCCCTCCGTAGCCGCAGCAGTTATATTGGCGGCTAATTGGCTAACTGGCTACAGCTGACGGCCAATCAGCCACAGCTGACGGCCATCTACTACCCGAGCCAGCACTCCTCCACGTGAGGCCGAGAGCCTGTAAACTACTTTCTGGGGCTCTGCCCCCACAGAGTTGTACTGAGATAGCTCTGTTATGGGTCTCACAGCATCTAGGGCCTAGCCTTGGGACCCATCCTCCTACATGGACATTGTTTCTGTAGAAAATGCATTCTGAACACCTAATGGCTCCCAAATGGGTTTCTGGAGCCTAAAACCTGTATAGCCAGAGCTTGTCTACACTGCTGGACACATGCAGGCTTGTTCCACACTGGATAAGACCCCTGATGGACCATGATCATGGCAGCCTATTTCCCTGCCTCTTTGCTGGCAAGTCCTAGTGTTCCCAGAGTGCCCACCAGAGCTCAGGGCACACCTCAACGGGTAAGAGAAAAGTGACTTTATACGCAACCCCCCCCACGACCCAGGAATCTGTATATTTAATTCCATCCCTCCTAGGTGATTCTAAAACACTGCCAGGTGTGCGAACTCTGATCTTGTCAACTGCTTCTTAAAATTTAGTGTGCATCAGAATCATCTAGAGAGCTTGATGAAGCATAGATTCCTGGGCCCCACTTCTTGAGATTCAGATTCAGGAGAACTGAGGCTGCACCCAAATAGTTGCGTTTCTAACAAGCTCCAAGGTGATGGATGCTGCAGGTCCATGGACCACTCTTACAGTAGCAAGAGGCTGATCCAACCTCTCAGCAAAGCAAGAGAGGAATGCTCAACCCACGTAAATGCCCAACTTGATGAGGGCTTGGGTTCCCACTTGAGGAGGGCAACAAAACTCCAGTTAAACCCAAGCGGGCCATGTTACCACGTGCCATGCCTCCAGCCTGGCCCAGACGGCCAGGGCATCCATTAAGACTGTGAGCTCCTGCCATTGGCTGGTCCCTCATTGACAGATTGTCACTGTCGGCAGAAGCTTGGCCAATGGCAATCAATCAGCAGGCCAGAACTGCCTTAAATACCAGCAGAGCAAACAGCCTCAGACAAAGCTGCGCCATATATCAATTACCAAGAGGCTGCATGCTCCTCTGGGCGGAGGGAGCCAGAGCAAGCGGCCAGGGCTGCTGCCCCAGCTGATAAGGGCCCGCATTGTTCAGGGACAGCTGGCGCCCCGATAAGGGCCTGTTTGCTGGAGATAATGGCAGTGGGCAGGCGCCTTGCGGCAGTTTAGAATTTCTTGGGTCTCCAAGAAAGGTTCTATTAAGCCCACTGACCCCAATTGAATATTAATTAGCTAATTAACGGATTTATTGTTCCACGCCATTTCTGGAGAGGCCATTTTTTTCGAGTGCCATTATTTTTGTAAATGATTTTTCGCATTGTGCATAATTGAATCTTTGCAGCTGCCAGCATCTTCTGCATGATTTGGCAAAAAAAAGGAAGCAGAAGCACTTAGGGTTTTTTTCCCCCTCTCTCTCTCTGAACAAATGTTTTCAGCCCCTCCTGCTAATGCTGAAGCGAGGGGGAAGGAGGGGGGCTGGCCCTGTTTCACAGGTTTATTTTTTAAGCTGAACTGCAAAGTCCGCACTCCTTTGCCTTTCCTTTTGTAGGCAGTTGAGGGCTGAGGCACTCCGGGCGGTCCCGCATTAGGCTTTTGTCTGGCTCTCTTCAAACTGGCCATACTTAGCTTTTCTCAGCCCAAACTCCGTAAAGCATTGTGCTTTATATTAGGGGGTAGGTAGAGGGAATAAGGCCTGAGCTTGTCCCACCAGAAGCTCCTGATGGAGGGTGGCCAGCTCTGATCAGCAGGGCAGCATTTTCTGTGGGCCCTGCCTCCGATCCTGCCCTTACCTACTCTAGCCGAGCCTTCCCCTCACAGGAGCCTCCCCTGGGTTTGGTTGCTCTGGGGGAACAGAACCTCATCCCAGCACCTCTCTGCTGCTCTTTAATAAGTCTTTGCTCCAAATTCCACACCAGAGCTGCTTGATTCCCTGGAGCTGGCAACTGCCCATAATGAGTTGACCCGGACAGTCCCACAGGCAAATGGCTGATTGAATCAAACCCATTCCTTAGCAGAGGGTTTGGAATGGGGGTGGGGGGGTCCATGTGTTGGGATGGGGCTGGTGTGGGCAGCTCAGCAATATTGTCAAGCAGCATTGGGCAGCCCCCTTGGACCTCTCATCCCCTTCAGCATCATTAATGAAGCTGGGGGCAGGTGCGGGCTCCAGGAATATTAGTCAGGGCCCCCCAGTGGGTGGGTCTAAGGAAGGCTTGTGCCCAGGACCTACCCCTGACTGCCAGGAGCTGCAGAGCTTTATTGGGATTTTTTATTAAGCCACCTCTTCCTGCCCTCATCCCTGTCCCCATCCTGCTGCTTGTGCTCAGAAAGAGGAATTCTGAGGGTTTGTTTGAGCAGCGAGATGAAACAAGAAGGAGTTCTTGCAACCTCCTCTGCAGACACTGGCCAGGACCACTCCATCTGCCCATTTCCTTTGCTCTGGACTGAAATAAATGCCCATTGGACAGACTGACTGACGGTCATGGGCAAAAGTGGAAAGGACCCCAAAAGTCTGGCTAAGAACTGGAGTGGCCCTTAGAGTTGGGGAGGGGGTCTTTCAGCCTGTTTGAATACCTCCGGGCTGGGAAGTTCACAAGCACTGAGGCAGTTTAATAATGAGAAGGGTTGTCCTTCTATGGAGTCTACGGCTCTTCCCTAGAACCACCCCAGAGTCTCGTTCTCCTCATGACAGCCATTCAGCTAATAACTAATAATCATAATAGTATCTGATACTAATTGAGGAACTACTATATGCCACACACAGTAGTAGGTGCCTGTATATCCCTAATATACATATAATATACTTAGCCTAATATCCCTGTGAGGTGATGGGATTCTGAGGCACAGACATGTGACATAACTTAGGCAAGATCACAGATGAAAGCAACAGCACCTGACACCAAACCTCCCTTTGCCAGACCCAAACCCCTGACCACTCTCCTCCACAGCCAGGAACACCATGGCCCCGAGCTGCTCTCTGCAGGGTAAACAAGCCCGCTTGCTGCAGATGCTCCTCATTACCAAGGTCTCCCTTCTCTCTGCCGTCCTGGACCTTTTCCCTAAAGTTCAAAGCCCACAGGTGGTCTGGCCAGGAGAGAGCAGAGTAAGTCTATCACCTTCCACATTTTATACACTGTACTCTGGTAATGCAGTCTGGTTGGCCAGAAGGTTCTTAGCAAGGGGTCACGCCCCTCTACTGCACCTCCTGCCCTCCAAGGTTCAGACTCATTGTTTTGAAATGGAGCCAAAAAGATTAGACTTGAAGAACAAAGACATCAGAAGTAGGGCAGGCCCCGAGTGCCTACTACCAGCAGCTTAATGAAGCCATAGGTGTTTCTGTTCCTTCATTCTGCTTTCCTGGGTGTCAGCTTCATTCTAAGGATTCTTTCCTTTGTGTTTGTCATGCAGGGTCTCTGGTCCCTCTCCCCGCACAAGAACGCAGGATATGGTGAGGCCAAAAAGGAACACCCACGGAGCCAT
Organism: Rhinolophus sinicus; assembly: GCF_036562045.2. Classification (NCBI taxonomy): domain Eukaryota; kingdom Metazoa; phylum Chordata; class Mammalia; order Chiroptera; family Rhinolophidae; genus Rhinolophus; species Rhinolophus sinicus. The sequence continues at coordinate 124,369,176 of NC_133756.1, forward strand.
GGATGGGGGTTCATACCACTATAGTCTCGCTGGCGGCTGGGTTGGAGACCCAGGAAGCAGGAGCCACACAATCTGCAGCCTGCCATCCACTTCTCTGCCAACCAACCCACCCCTTGCTAACTGCAATCCTAGAGCTTGCTAGCTCAGCCATGGCAGTTATATCAGTGGCCAATGGCTAACTGGTTACAGCTGACGGCCAACTAGTCACAGCTGATGGCCATCTACTACCCGAGCCAGCACCTTTCCACATGAGGCCAAGAGTCTGGAACCTGCTTTCTGGGACTCTGTCCCCACTGTACTCATAAGGTGATTCCAGTGGTAAATAGGGCTACCTGTCTCCTTATTTACACACAAAAAGGAATACAGAAAACCTCTCTTCTAGTCGTAGAACGTACTCATAAGTCCTTCGTCTGATCAGGGTGACGTGAATATCTGGGCCAATAATAGATACCAGCTACACACGCTTGATTTAGACTGAGCACCTGTGGAATGGAGGTTGGGAGTCAAGCAAATGTCCACCACAGGGTAGATGGTCCCTGTTGAGAGGAAGATGTTCATGCTTTAGCTCTAGTTCAGTCTCTCAACCAGACGTGCATTGCTTCCTCCTCAATTTACCAAAGAGAAATTCACCTGCAGCTAAGCTCATTCTCACCAGAGGACGGCATATTCCTCCTCGTATACCAATTTTTATTTCTCTCCAAGAAATATGACCTAGAATTATTGTGCTAAGGAAGTGTTTGACTCATTTCTGATCTTGGTTTCACAGGGTCCTCCATTCGCAGAAAATGCCCCCACCTGAGTCATTTGGGATATTGGCAGCATTCTCTATTCATTTCTCCACAAGCCCCAAATGTCTTCCTTGGTAATGGGGGGCAGAGGAGGTGGCCACAGTTTATCTCAACGCATAGAAATTGTTTGCCCGATGTGAAAACCTTTCCTTTGGCCATTTTATTCTCTAATGGAGATGCCCTAAGAGCAAGGCATAGGTAAAAGTCTTTGGGAGGAGATGTGAGAGGCTGGGTTTTCTGAAAAGGGAAAAAGCAGAGCTTGTAAGCTGTGGCAGGGGGGAGCATTTCACCGCTGCATCCCCAGGAGGGTTTTAGTATACTTTTTTTTTTTTTTGAATGGATATAAAAATAAAATTGCCCAGCAGGGGCTCATGAAGAGCAAGCCATGCAAAACTCATTTCTCACCTGGGCAATTGAAACCGCAGGTGTCCCCACCCCTGGTGTTGGCTCCCTGGGATTCACACTGTATATCACTCCAGAATGAGCTTTCAGAGTGCAGATCTGATCATGTCCTTATTCCGCTTACAAAGCTCTGACATTTCCTTGTTGCCTCAAGGATAAAGGCCCATCTCCCCAGTCCAGCATGAGAACCCCTGCCAGCAGCCATGCCACTCTCCTCCAGCGCCTCTGCGTTCTGGGCTGCAAGCACGCCAAGCTGTGGGCCGCCCTCACCCAAGCCCCACTCTGTCCCACTTCTGGGACTTGACCCACTGTCTGCCAGGCTCATCTTCCCTTCGATGATAGTTCAACGATCCTTTTCTCAGAAACTTTTCCTGTCTCCCAGGCTGAGTTAGTCACCTTTTTTCCCTTCTTTCTGATGCTTTGTCGTGACACTGATCACACTGAGTTATGGCTCCTGGCTCCCCACCTTTCTGTGAGAGGTTTGGAGGGCAGGGACTCTGTATAGTTTCATTTGTATTGCCCTTGCTTTAGATACTCAACACACATTAGGTGGATAGAAAGGTAGATAAAAATGGAAGGAAGATGTAGGGATGAATGAAACCAGTCTCACTTGTTTTCTGCCTAGGCCAATAGACGTCCATCAGGGATGCTTTGTGATGCCTGAACTTTTCACCAAATAACGGTAACCTGATAGCCAGTGACTAGCGACCAGCCACAGGGCTCTGCCCTAGGCCATGTCGTGCTCAACTTGTAGCCAAGAGTGTGGCTACTTTTAATCAGCATTATTATTCCTTGGCAGAGGTGGCATTTTAAAATGTCACTCATTGTGCTGAACTCTGCCACCTGCTGACACCTTCTGGTCTGTCAGGCCTTGGAGTCCTCCCCAGTAAAGGGCACCCTCTGACCCCAATCATGTGCCTTGTGCCACAAGTCAGAGACCATCTAGTATCTCCATGAATGGCACCCCTGTACTTGTAGCCTCCTTCCCTACTTCTGGCAGGTCCCTCCCCACCAGCACACCTGGCCACCTGCTCTTCCAGGAGCTCCCCAAGCACAGTCCCACTGTTAGGCCTTTGCGCTTGCTTTTGTCTCAGCCTGAAGTGTCTTCTCTCATGTCTCCACCAGATAAATCCTGGACCAGCTCAGATAACCCCATTCTGCTTCCTGGGCTCCAACCTGACCCACCAAAAGCCTTCTCGTTGGTACTCTTGCTCCACTGCAGGCTGTCGCTCTGTTTGCATAGGTAGAGCTCTGACTAGAGATGCCCAGTGAGCTTCTCTGTGTGCTGCCAGGAAGCGAATATTGAAAGTGTCCGTGAGATTCATGGCTTGGAAAACACAAGACTTGTGCACTTTGTCTTGCTGGAACCTATGACAACTCTCATATTGCCTTGTACATAGAGGCTTAAACTCTTCTGCTCAGCTTCCAATTTCCTGTTCCCCACCTCAACACCAATCCCATTCCACATCCCAATGTCCCCTCTTCTGTTTCAACCAGCAAGATTCCAGCCATCCCCCCTGTACCGGTAAGGTCGCCCCTCATAGCTCTAGATTTCCTCTGCAAGAAGCAACTCATATCTGCTCCTCTCTTATATTTTGTGCCATATGGGCCACCTCCTCTTCAGAGTCCTCACAACGTGACACTCATCCACTCATTCTGACCATGACTGGCTTATACTGATGATGTATACCTGAGGTCCCACAGAGCAGGTACCCTGTCCCAAAGTGCGGAACAGCTGACTTCTATCTTCTCCTCTGTATCGCCTGGCTACCGTACAATGGGTTTTATTTCCTCGCCTGTAAAGTGGGGATATTAGCCTGTACATTCCCAGGGAGGTTGTGAGACACTATATAACAATGAAGGTGATAGGCTTTAATAAGCAGAAACATTTCTATTAAGGGAGTTGTCATTGGCCCTGTTGTGTGGTAAGTTCCCAGAGGGTACATACTGTGACCTCAGGCTACTCTTATTTGGTGAAAAGTTCAGACATCACAAAGCATCCCTGATGGACATCTATTGGCCTAGGCAGAAAACAAGTGAGACTGGTTTCATTCATTCCCGCACGTTTCTTCCATTTCTCTTTTCATGTACCCTTCTATCCACCTAACGTGTGCTGAATATCTAAGGCAAGGGCAATACAAATGGAACTACACACAGTCCCTGCCCTCCAAACCTCTCACAGAAAGGTGGGGAGTCGGGAGCCATAACTCAGTGTGATCAGTGTCACGACAGAGCATCAGAAAGAAAGGAGAAAAGCAAAGCCTGGGAGATAGGAACGTTTCTGAGGAAAGGACCGTTGAACTATCATAAAAGGGAGGATGAGCATGGCAGACAGTGGGTCAAGTCGCAGAAGTGGGACACAGTGGGGCTTGGGTGAGGGTGGCCCACAGCTTGGCGTGCTTGCAACACAGAACACAGAGGCGCTGGACTGCCCAGAGGGAACAAGGGGCCCTTGATATACTTGCACCCTCTAAAGTCTCTTCAGGCCTAAGGGCATTATTTTGCTGGACATCGGGGCTATAAGCAGTGAGGGTAAGTGGAAATGTGAGCATTTCCCTAGAAAATAAAGGTAACCAGAAGTTTAATGGGGATCACCACCCAGATGGGGTCAGAAGCCTGGAACCTACATATACTGTGGGACTCTGGAATCTGTGCCCCTTCCTCTGTATGGTGTTTTTATTCTTGCTTGTTTCCCTATAAAAATCAGAAGACAGAGCCTGAAGGTATACAGAACTTGGAGAATGCAGGAAGGAGAGTGAGGAATATGATGTCTCACTCTGCAAAGCACTGCTAGTGGTGAGGGTCACCAGAAACAAAGCCAGTAGTGGAAGGTAGAGTCTGACCTGTGGTTGGCTGGATGAGGGTCCAGGGCTTACACTCCGGAGGCCTTGGGGTCACCAACAGGACAGATCATGTCACTTCCCCCCCCTTATGTTCTCACTTTAATGGGGCGTGGTTATGGGCTAAATACTGGTACACATCTACTGCTGGTGGGGCTGGGAAGAGAGCATGCAATTACAGCCATGTCCCTTGGGAGGGGACTCAAGGGCTCCCAGAATGTAGGAGTGGGAGGGACTTCATGGATTATGTAGTAAAACCTCTCAATGAATACAGGGAAGCAGAGCCAGATGGAGTCAGAAGCCCTAAGTTAAAGAAAAATATTTTACAGCATCTCTTCTGTGATTTAAAATAAATATCTTAAGTGCAAAATAAAACTTCATTTTTGAAATGAAACAAACTTACATACATGCTGAAATTAAGATTGCCCCTTTTCAGATAGTCTGATTCTTTAGTTTGGTTTTTCCACCTTGCAGGTCCCAGACGGGCAGACGGGAAGGATCACAGTGAAGAGCAGGGTTGACATTATTTCCTGGAGTCCGAGGGCCTGAGCAGGGGCCTCCCTTCATAGGATCAAGCTGCTTCTGGAGGTAGTGAGCTCCTGTTTCTCAGGCAAAGGCCACCTCATAATACTTGGAGGTATTTTCCACTACCCTTTCTACTCTGTGCACCTGCTCATGAGCCAAGGGGCTGGGGCTGGAAAACTCCAGGACCATGGAGAGCTCCAAAGCGGTCTGCAGCCCTGATCTGGTTCCCCTTCCTACTAGGTGTGTTGAAACCTTGGATTTGGGCAGAGATGTTTGGCAGCACTGAGGCCCCAGAAAGGCTGGCAGACACCAGTCAGGACTGGTTTTCCCTTTCTCCCTCTTCCTCAGCACCTATTCTTCGTCTTACCCTGCCAGCCTTCCTGAACTCACTGGGACATCCGACTGGAGGGAGAAGAGCCTGTGATGCTTCCACTGCCTCCCTTCCCAGCAGCCTGGGAAGGCTTCTATGAGGAGCCACTGCCTGAAGAAGGGCAGGTAGTAGGGCAAGGAGCAGGGTCCCTCTTTAGATGGGAAGTTGTAGTAATTAGCCTTAACGGATAGGGAAGGGTAGCCCATTCCGTTGCAGGCAAACGGGATTTTTAAATCATTTTAAGGGCTGTGTCAGCTCTCAAATGGCCTGTAGTGGGCCTTCGGGCTTGTAATTAGCTCTCTTGTCTCTAATGAAAGCAGAGGGGCAGGAGGAGCACTCACTTAATGAACATAGGGATTACTTTCCAGTAGGCCCTAAGTATGCACACAGGTGCATGGGAGGGGTGAGGACAGGGCCTGGCCATCTGGGCCCCAGGCTGAGGGGAGCCAGCCTGTGAACTTGGAGAAGGGGGTCCAGGGTCCACCTAGAACCAGTGCCCACCTCAACCCTACTTTGTGCAAAGTCCCCTTCACTCCTTCACTGTGAGAGGCCAGGGGTGAACGGTGGCCTCCCCAGTCTAGGAGTGAGGGGCTCTACTGTTGGCCAGATCCTGGAAATCCGTAGCCCTGCACGAAAGCCCAGGAAGAAATATGTAGGGGTGTCACAGAAGCCAGACAAAACAGCCCTTCCTCCAAGGGGTGCCTACAGGGCATGTTGTTGGCAGCAGATGGGAGCCCCCACACTTCAGCCCAGTGGTGCACAGCCAAGAGCCCCCCTCTGGACCCCAGGAGCCAGGAATGTCTGTTAGGAGCCCTCAGGCTGAGCCTCCACCCAGAGCTCCTCCCTGCTTAGAACAGACCAGCCGAGCTGAAGGCGGTGAGGTCCAGAGAGGAAGAAAAGGAGGGCTGGTCGTGCCAGCCTCATCGCCCGTGACCCTCTGGGCATTGCCAATTTCTGCTTTTACAGCAAATCCTCTTTTTCCCTGGAAAACTGGTCATGCGGAGTCTGCAGAGAAACCTACTTTCCTGATGCATCCTCTGTGAAGAGCAGTAATTCCAAGTGGTCAGAACAATCAAGCTAGAATCCCCAGAAGCTGTGGATCCAGCCAACGTGTACCCAATTAGTGGCATTATGGGGCAGGGAGACTGTGATGGCAGCCAAGAACCCAAGCCTGATTTTATGGTATTTTAAGAAATAATATTTATTAACCTGAAAACAAAGAAGAGAAGCACTAAGCAGGCATCAGTGCAGAGCGACGCTTCCTCTCTTCCATGCACTGTGTGCTTGAGCAGGATCCTTGCTTGGAATGACGTTTTAGGATGCAGGAGACAGAGCCCTGGGCCAGGCCGAGGGCCAGGAGGCCAGGCTCCCAACCCAGGCTGGCTCCAGTGTGCCCTCACTTCTCTCTGGGTCTCGGTTTCCCCAAAGTGAGCCTATTGGATCAGATGATTTCTAAAAGTGGGCAAGAAAAGGTCATTCCTTCCCACTGTCCAGAGTAGGCCTCCCTCTAGCCACTTGCCACCACTCAGCACTATCTGTAGCTTGTTATTGCTCTATTTGTTTTTCATCAGTCTCCCCCTCTAGGCTGTAAACTCCACATGGAGAAGGACCTTGTCTGCCTTCTCCACTGGCTCTCCATTCCTCAGCACCCAGCATCAGCCTGGCATGTAGCAGGCATTGATTCGTGTTGTCTTGACTGACTGACAGGCTGGCTTCCTGACTGAATGAATGATAATGCATTGGGGCTTGTTTACTGAGAAACCTCCAGCCCAGGGTTTGGATGAGCTGCCTGGGGTTGGACCACTGCTCCACTGGCACAGCCTGTCACTACGTCATCTGTAATAGCTTATCCAATTCAGCACCCAGCATAGGCCAGGTCCAGGAACAGGCTCAGTTTGGATGTGCAATGAGGGACAGAAGTGCCCAGGGGCCCTCCTTACCCCAGGACCAAGCCCTCATTGGGGGGATGGCTTAGTCATAGGTAAAATCTACCTGTGCACTCCCAGATCCTTCCACTGTGGAATTGCCTTTATGAGTCAGTTTCACTTGGGAATTACCTGCATGGAATCTGGAGTCGGACTAGGCCAGAGTTCAAATTCAGCTTCTATTACTTACTAGAACAGCTCTTTGAGTCTCAGTTTCAACTGCAAAATGGGGATGATGATAGTAGTCCCCATAGCGACAGGGATGATAAAAACAGTACCTCCCTAGTAGAGTTTTGGAGAAGCTTAAACAGCTGAGCCATATTTTTATGAAAGCCCACTTAGTTTGTTGCCCACTAGTCCCAAGGCGCAGTGCCCTTCCTGGAGAGCGTACACTGACGCCCAGGGACAGCCGGTGGGTGAGGCAAGAGGGTGCTGTGGGGAGCCCAGGCCTCCTGTGGGAGGGGCCCAGGCCTCAGAACCAGCAGACCTCGTGCTGGTTGTATAAAGCGAATGTTCCAGTAGAAACTATGTGTTCTGGGTTTACCATGAGCTAGAGCAGCTGTGAATAAGTGCTGTCCATGTGATGAGTCAGCCGAGGCGCAGGGCAGCCCTGAGAAGCAGGTACTATGAGTATCCCCCCTGTAAAGATGAAGACACTCTTCATCTGTAAGATGCGAGCTAAGTAAGCCACCCACGGCTGTGCAGCTGCCAAATGGAGGCGCCATGGTCTGAACCCATGTAATCTAGCTCCTGGGCCACATACCAGCACCGTGCCACATTGCTGCCCTTTGCTACCATGGCCGCCTTCACCCCTCACCTTCCCTACAGTTATAAGAATCTTCCCAGACCTTTTTCCCATTCTCTTCTCTCCTCCTCTTCCTCTCCCTCTCCCCCTCCCTCTCCCCCTCCCCTCCCCCTCTCCCTCTCCCTCCTCTCTCTCTCTCTCTCTCTTGCCCTGTTTCATCTCTTTCCCCCTGTCTCTCTTTCTCTCCCTATCCCTACCCCTTCTCTCCCATTTCCTCTCCCTCTCTTCTCATCTCTTTCTCTCATCTCTCCCTCTCTCTGTCTCAGGTAAGCGTACTGTCTCTGGTCCCTGATCTGTGCTGGCAGAGGGGAAGGAGGCAGAATGGGAGCCTGGGTCATTCTGAGGATCCCACGGAACCCTGAGGGGGGAGCCCCTACAGTCCTCGGGTGCAGCAGGGAGACCCGTTAGAACAGCAGGTGTGGCCCGAGAACTGCCTCAGTCCCTTAGCACCTTCAGACTTTGGAGGACAAGACTGTTCTTGCCAGAACTGTAGGAAACCCCAGCCCCAGCAAGGCTCACAGAGCAGACCCAGGAGGTGAGGGTCTATAAATCCGGCCCCTGCCGGAGCCCCTGCACCAGCTCCTCTCTGGAATCTGGTTGTGCCTCCAGAGAAGGCAAGGGATCAAGGGAGTACAGGTCCCAACCCAGGTGCCACACGCAGCCAAAGGGCTTCTGAGCCCCTGAGGGCTCACACTTTCCCTGCAAAGGCCACAAGCTCTGAAAAACCCAGTGCCAGTGGGATAATCTGGGGACCAGGCTATTTATTTTGGGCTCAGAGCATGTGAGCTCAGAGAATCGGGGCCTACACAGCACCCACAGCAGTTTCATACTAAAGTACCCCTTGCCTCTGCCCTGCTTTGTAGCACACGACCGTGTGTGTGTGTGTGTGTGTGTGTGTGTGTGTGTGTGTGTTTGACTGAGTCATCTGATTATTTTCTCATGATAAACCAGACTTGACCAAGTATTTGTCTTTTTCTGGACCAACTCATCTTTATATCATTTTTAGGCAATTATAGTTTTAGAGGCAATACATAGCTAAATATCAACTTACAGACTGACAGCATTCTCTCACTGGAATTTCCACCACAGCTACAAAGCATCTTTCCTCAACCTACCCTCACTTGGTGGCAGTATTCCCACATGGGTGGTGCTGGGAATTATTCAGCATCAGATTTAGTTAGTCTGGCCATTAACCATCTCTGACAGTTTTAAGGGAGAGAACAATGACCTCCATGTAGAGATGAGTTTTCCAGGCTGGAGTTTCACGTGGATTCTGCCCATGGCCCCTACCTGTCTTAAGATGTGGAGGAGTGTCTGGGACCAGGCCCAGGAGAAGAGCAGACCCCTGTGGGAGTTCATGCTGGGCCCTGCAGCAGTGTCAAGATTAGAATCAAACTTCATTCCAAACACAGACTGTGGTCCAGCTTCAGACCAAGTGGTGGGGGTATAAGCAGCTGCCATGTTCCATGGGTCTCAGGCCTCTTGTTAGGGTATCGCTAATACCAGGCCCCCAAGGAAGGAGGGGAGATGGGATCCCCAGGATGGTTGAGGAATAGGGGACTTGTACATACTTACAGTATAAGTCCTCACCACCCACACACTCCAGGTGAGGATTGAGCTGTGGCAGCCGCTAATGGTTCATGTTCAGCCCTGGCTCCCGTGTATCCCAACCCTCTGCAGCCCTAAGGAGGACCAGGCGAGGACCATTCATGCTCTATACTTAACCAGGTTTCTCATATGGGTTGGGGACAGTCCGGCTTTTCCTGGGTTCCCCTGGAGGTTGCAAATCCTCTCCAGGTGCACAGGCCCTGGCCTCCAGGGCTACAGAGCCCTTTCAGCCCCACCACAGCTGCTCTGCCACAGAGAGAACTTGGTTCCCTCTCTGCTCCCTCCCCTCCCTGCTACTGGTTCCACACCTGCCAAGGCAAGGTCTGTGTGGGCCCTTCTTGGGGGCAGTTCTGGACTGCTCTGAGACTTCCTGGGTGAAGGGTCTCCTACTCAGAACCTCATCATGTCCAGAATGGCGACCCCAACTCACGGAAGCGCAGCACTTCAGTGTAGATCTCAGCCTCATGGCTGCCCTGGGAAATAGACCATTCCCATTTCCTGGATGAGAATGGTGAGACAGTAATAAGTGGAGGCACCATGCTGGACCTGGCATGCCCCATGCCATGTTGAGCTGAGGGAGACCCCTGGCAAGGTCTGGGGTGGGCTGAGTGGGGCTGGGGTCGTCTTCGAAGGTCAGCGCTGCTCTTGGGGGCTTTCAAAGTCTGGCTGCCTGACTTTGAGTCTATCTCATTGTGAGTGAATTAATTGTTGTGCAACCTAGAGTGGTGAGACAAGTTAATTACATAATTACTGCAAAATGACATGTTATTTCATGGCTGCAATATGGTAACTCTGTTGGAAACAATTGTAATTGCCCAGAAACTGCATTCGAGTGGCTCCGTTATCTCTCGATAAGCATGTAATTAACTTGGGTTACAACTTTTTCTGCAGCAAACTCTGAAGTCAGGAGTTGGGGACCTTGGGGTAGACACAACCATCTGAGACCTAAGGGCCCAGGCAGGGTCTGGCATTGGGCAGCTCTGCTATAATCCAGGAAAATAATTTGCTTTTCCATGTTAGCCAAGGAAAATTCCTCATTACGGACTGCAGCCCTCAAATTCACACGCTCAAACTCATTCACAATCTCACATAGTCACATACCGACAGCTCCCCAAGTTGATGTCACACAAAAGTACTCACAGTAGCCGGGCCAACTGGCTCTCTGCCTCTCTTTTTTTCTCACACACGGGGGGAATTCCTTCACAGGAGGCGGCCCCAAAGTTGAGAACTCCAACCCCAAGATCTTTCGCCCCAGCAATCCTCCCCACAGACTGGGCCACTGGCCCCAGAACCACAACGTGGAGATGTGGTCTTCTCCAAGTGCCCACAAAAGTGCAGCCATCCTCCCACTTCACTCAAAGTGGAGGAGCGGGCCTGGGGGCAGGGTGACGTGAGGTCTGAGTCTTGTCTCGCCCTGGCAGCCAATCCCCTGCTCAGGAGCAGGCAGAAGTTGGCTCTGGTCCATGGCCAAGATGAAAACAGTCCTGGGTGAAGGAGAAGCAAGGGGCCTGATTTGGGAAGAGCCTGTCCATACAGCCTTCCCTGTCTAGGCTTTGGACTCAAGGAGCCCTTTTAAAATACTGTTCAGTGATATCTTTTCAGTTCCAGTCTCTGTTCTTGGCACTGTGACTATAGCCAACACAAGACAGAATGCCTGCTACCCTGCCTCAGCCAGTCGACAGAAAATGCTCTGGGTATCTCCCTGTCTGGCTATCTTCTGGTCTGAGTTGAGTGCCTGCCAGCTTGCCTGTGTCTGTCCCTGCCTATCTCTGCCTACACATCCGTCTATTTATTTATCCATCTGCCCTGCCAGCCAGCACATGTACCTGAGTGTGCACACACTGGCTTGTCTGTCTCTGCCTCTCCAGAGTCAGCATAAGTGGTCCTGTGTCTGTTGGAGGGAACTGGCCCATCCCAGGTCTCCCTACACTGTTTGTCCTCCCAGTGGTTGCTCTGTTTGTTTTCCTGGCTTTCTCCCTCCTCCTCAAGGGCACGGACTGTGTCTGAGTCATGATTCATCATCAGGTCTGGTGCTTGCAGCACAGGCCCGAGACAGAGTGGATGAAGGTTTGCAGATTGAACGAATGAAAGCATCCAGCCTGTGTGGGCTGTTACAGGGGAACAGGATTGTTCTCACTCACCCAGAAGTGGAGAAAGCCAGGCCCCAGGTTGGGCCCAAACTGCTGGGAGGAGACAGCAATCGCTGCCCATCACCTTGAAAGTAAAGACAGGTTTCAGGATGGTACTCATGGGAGGGGGCTCAGGATTTGGGGTCCTGTCAAGGTCAGAACTGGGTCACTGGGCAGTCGGGGGGGAGGGGTGTCTCAGTGGGGGGATATAACACAGGAACTTACGGGAGGGAGGGTTTCATCTTGCCTCTCTTCATCTTGGGGGCCTGCTCTGCCAGGGGAAGGGAAGGACACCCCAGTTCCCACCTCTGGCTTTGGGGTGTTTGGGGTTGTCCCCTTCCCTCCAGCTTCTTCTCTCGAAAGCCCACTGGGACAGCCCCTGCCCTGCCCTATGACCCCCGTCCCAAGGGCCAAGGGGAGGGCCCTGCCCACTCCCAAGCAGAGGGGAGGGGCCCCAGGTCTATGTCAGTGATCAATGCAGAGTAACCTCCCCGGAAACATTCATAAGTTTAATCCACGCCAGTAATAAAATCGCATTACATTTCTCATAAAATAAATGTTCCCATTTATATACAGAAGACAGACTGTACAGGCCCCACCCGGCCCCAGGAGGGGTCACACACAGACGGGCAGCGCGGAGGAGGGCCATCCCTCCCATCGAGGATGGAGGCGTTCTAATCAGCAGGAGAGCGGCTGGCCGGCCAGGTGGGTGGGCGGGCGGGCGGGCAGACGGACAGACGGGCCTGGAGGCCAGGCGCCGGGCGTTACTGAACCTGCGAGTCAAAGGTGCCATTGAGCTGCCCCTCCTCATAGTCCATCTGACACAAGATCATGTTGTTCTTCAGGAAGAATTTGTCTCCCACACAAAATCTGGAAAATCCAAGCAGGAGAGAGAGGCCATGGAGAGGTCCCAGCGGGTGGTGGGGGCTCCAGACAGGACCCAGCCCAGCAGGGAGGTGGACATGTGGGAAGTGAGGTCCTGAGGAGCTTGCTCCTTGATCTTTCCAGAGGGGGTCCCCAAAAGTCCCTGGGTCAGTCCAGATCTTGGCCAGGCCCTGCAGCCCAGGATATAGGGCAGACAGACAAGCCTGGGCCACAGGACTTCCATAGTCAGGTCCCTCATGCAGGGGTGGGGTTGATGGGAAGGGGCTGACAGCCTACCCCAGTTCCAGAGAGGGAAAGAGAGAGAGAAGGAAAAACGAACAGGAAAAGACGCAGAGGGGAGAGAGGTAGAGATGGGAAGGAGGAAAGGATAAAATGGTTGATTTTTCCATCCCTCTGTTTCCCTCTCCAACTTAAAAGAATGGCTCAGCGAAGGGTACTCTTGTTCTAAACAGAATCTGTGGACAGACTCTCTAAACAGAATCAGAAGGAAATGACCTTGTCCCATCATCTTCCCCCTGCCCAAAGAAGGCTCTGCTTTGAGCCCCCCAGTCTTCCTCAAGTATTGGAAGCCCTTCCCTAAAAGCTGTCCCCAGGGTAGCAGAGACCTTTAGTGGTACCCCAGGGTCACAAGCCTGGTCCCAGCAGATCCCAGTCAAACCACCAGGTGGCGATGCAACTTCACCGAGCCCTCCTAGCAGTGGGTTTTGCGAGAGCCTCAGCCAGACTCTGCAGGTTCCTTTAGACCTCGCCCTCTGGGAATACTTGTATGAGCTCCTTCCTGAACTGGGGGCTCCTGAGAAAAGGGCCTGCCTTCTGGTGCTAGGCCCCAGCCAGGAGGGCTCTGGCTCCACAGGTCCCTGGGGCCTCCCACAGGGCTGGGGCACTGAGCAGGGGCCAAAAGACCAGAAAGGAGGCTGGGCTGGAAACAGAATAACAAGACAGGGGTCAGCAGTGAGGGGCTGTTCCCTGAAGGGAATTCACCTTCCGGGTCTGTGAGCCCTGCTCACTAGAACACACATGCATGCACATGGCACATGGCACACGGCACACACACAAGGGCACAGGGCATGTGCACAGAACCCGTGTACACACATACTCATCATGCACACCAAGCACACACATACCTCCATTTGTACATGGAAATTTAGAAACTCACATGCACCTTCATATGAATTCCATCATGTACACGTGCCCATGTGGACATGAACATTTAAAAACACAAACATGCACATGACACTCGCACTGTGCATACACAGTAAGCTCATGCAAGCCCCTGTCCATTACAGTCACACAGAACCACGTCCCACAAACATGCGCACACAGCACCGGAGCACGCACACTAAACTACAGGGCTTAGGCATGCATAGAATGCACACATGCACATGCGTGCTCAGGACAGCACACACGTGCAGCTGTGTGCACACACAGAACCCACACTGGCATGCAGACCTCCACAGGGAGCCTGGCCTGTCCCAGCAGGAGTCAGCGGGGGTCTGCGGGGTACGTTGGGTCCCCTAGCGGTCCAGCACGCACTCACCTCTGGTTGCAGAGCTGGCAGGCAAAGCAGTCCAGGTGGTACACGTTGTCCCGTGCCCGCATCACCATCTCAAAGGCTGGGATCAGCTTGCTGCAGGCGGCACAGTTCCCGGTAGTGCCAAAAAGCCTGCAGAAGGAAGGGTGCAGAGGGCTCAGGAGCCTGCTGCTAGGGAGCTTGGGGTGGGGGTGGGGGGGCAGGGGATTTGCCTCCACCCATGGCCTCACCTGTCTCCCATTCCTGTGGGCCTAGAATGTGGGCCTGGGCAAGAGGATAGTAGCACAGAGAGCAGCATCTGAATTCTACTATGAAATCAGGCTTTAGAGAAAGGGGCATATGCACCCAGGGAGGGGATGTAGGGGCTCCGGGGTCAGCTGACACTGCCTGCCCAGGGCTGGGCTGACTAGGCCCCCTGCTATGTTCCTACTGGGGTTCCTCAAGCAGCTGGGATCACCAGGAGAATACTCGGCTGGGTTGTGAGCAGGATTCCAGATTCACACAGGCCAGACTTTAGAGACAATCTGCCATTCACAGGCTGTGTGTCCTCAGGCAAGACATCAAGTCTCTCTGAGCCTCACTTATTTTAACTATAAAACTGGACTGAAATACAACCTTTACAGGCTTGTTGTGAAAACTTCGGTAAACTCTTAGTCAGAACTCATGTAGTAAACACCTGTACAGTGTTTACTATGTACCAGGCACTGTTCTAAGGGCTTTACAAAGATCAACTCATTTATTCCTGACAACCCTATGAGGAGGTCTTTTTCAGTGACTAACTCACTGTGTGACTTGCCCTAAGTCCCTTTTTCCTTTCCCTGGACCTCAGTTTATCCTTCTTGACAATGTGGATGCTGGACTAGAGGATCCTTTCAAAGATGCTTCAAAATCAGGATTGATGTCAATAGAAAGTTCTAAGGACTTCTGGCACAATGCCTCTTGGAGGCAGACAACCCTTCCCTTAACTGCTGGTTGCAAAGCTCTAGGAACAGGGAGCTTACTCCCCCCCAAGCAGGCCAATCTTGGCTGGCTATTCCAATGGTCTGAGACAGAAAGTGTGTGCATCACTCACAGTCCTAGCTTCTTTCCTACACGCCGGCCGAGCAAGCCCCAAGTGAGGCAAGGGGGCTGCGAGGCAAGCGGGAAGCCCTTCTAATCCCTGATTTGTCCAGCTCAAGCTCAGGCGCCTGCAGACAAGCTTGACTCCATTATTCATCAGTCCGAGCTGCCTGGTGGCTCAGATTAAGGCAGACAAAGGCTGGGCCACAGCATCTGCCTGCCAAGAGGGGCCTTTCTTGCCACCAGTCCAATGAGCAGGCTGCAGAGGGGACAAGCTCTGGACAGAAATTCTCTGGGGCTGAGCTGCTCAAGGAAGTCCCTCCCCCACCCTGGCCCACTGGCCTACCTGGCCCCACAGTCATTCTTTGGCCTCTGCCAGAGCCCGGGACAATACCTTCAGGCTGTAGTAGCTGGCAGGGCCCAGAATGCCTATGGGAGCTTCAGCTCTGCTGACCAGCCCATCCTGCACTATGGCCCTCCCTCTCCACATCCTGTGGACTCATCAGATGGTCTGCCACTTCCCCCAACCTGGTAGGTTCAGCCTCCAGGGGATGTCCTAAACCTCCAGACTGGGAGGCCCTTTCCAGGTCACGGACGGCCGAGTCCGCAGAAGCACCCCTGACTTAACCCCCCCTCCAGCCCCAGCCAGGAGCACTGAGTCACAGAACCTGGTTTATTGCACCACTTAGAAAACAAAAACAACTCCTGTCGAGGCAGAAATTAAAAGAGAAGGTGCAGGCAGGTAAATCTTAGGCTCTTCAGAGAAGCAGGGGAGCCTCTGCTGATAACCCCACCCCCCAACATGCCCAAACCTGGGCAGAGGGTGCCTCAAGAAGCCCTTGCCTGACCTATTAATTAATGCGATGGGCCTTTCTTCTCCACAAGGCCCAGCCACCACCCGGCAGCCTGCGTGAGAGCCAAATGCAGGTGCTGGGTCTCAGCCAAGGCCCCTGCTCTGTGGCCTCCTTCCAGCCTTGCTGATGTCATAGGTGGCCTAAGGGAGGGTTAATTGGGGGAGGCAGCCCCAGGGAATAGGATCCAGGCTGTGGGGAGGGTGGGTTAGAGCTCTGAGGAATGCAAGGTAGGAAGCCTTATTCTTTTCACAACTTCACAGAGGAGTAAACTGAGGCTTGGAGAAGGTTAGAAGCCAAAAGGCTCAGAGCTAGTTCAAACCCAGGTCTTTCAGCTCCAACATCAGTGGTCCTTCTCCCAGGGTTGGGCTCCCCAGGCATTGCGGTATCTAATCCCAGGGCCCTCCTGGAAAGGTGGGGGAGCTAGGTACTGGGGAGAGGTAGGAAGGAGGGCCCAGGGCAATCATAGCTTCCCCACCTGCTCCTGGAAGTCCCTCTGAGGCGTCCCCTCCCAGATTCCAGGGACAGAGTGGCTCAGGAGCACCTGACAAAGGCAGGGGCAGGGCCACGCTGGTGCCCCAGGGAAACTCATCTCAGGTTATAAATGCCCGCGGTTATAAATGCCTGCCCAGGACCTGTGCTGGCCACTGAGGCCCAGGAGTTAAAGGCATGGCTGGGGTAGACGGAAGGCCAGGGGCAGGACAGTCTGGGATGAGTGCACACACAGGCCATGCACTTGGGGTAGTGGGTCTAGGGCGGGGTGGGCCACGCTGGGCGCTGGAGGATGGAGCAGTGGGAGGCCCACCTCAGGTAGTCGCGGCGGCACAGGATGAGGTTGGCCTTAGTGTAGAGGGTGGAGCCCACCTCGCCCAGGCGGCAGTCGCAGCAGGCACACTTGAGGCAGTCCTCATGCCAGTACTTGTCCAGCGCCTTCAGCAGGTAGCGGTCCTTGATCTTGCGGTTGCAACCCGCACAGCCCTTCTGCTTCCCTTTGGGCTGGACGGACAGCATCGGCACGCCTTTGGATGGACAGACAAGAGACAGATGGACACAGGTAGGCCTTCCAGCTCTGGGCCCTCTGGGAATGGGAACCCACTGCTTCTCCCTACTGTCCCAACCAGGGTTGGGGTTCCCAGGAGCCCTCGCTCTCTCCCCAGCTACCTACCTCCTCCCTGGGCTTAGGTCCTGTCCTTTGGGCTGCATGGGACAGCTTGTTTCCCCGCCCCGTGAAGGTCCCTTGAAAAGCTGCAGGCAGCACTGGGGAACACCGCATTTGCTCTGCTGCAGGGCACACACACAACCCCAAGGCCTACCCCCGAGTTGTTTCACCTCATGCAGCCATGACCCCTTCTGTGGTCTGATCTACAGGAGGCCTGAAGGCCTCCTTATGCAGCCACCATCCTACAGGCTCTTTCTGCAACCCTAAGAATGAAATCTCATTAATGGGCTTTGGGTCCACTAGAACTCCCAGGTCTTTTTGGCACCTCAAGACTTTCTCACACAGCTTGTGCATTTATGCATTTTAATTCCGAAAGTCAGGCTACAGCCTCTTAGTCTATTCATGTAGAACCATGGAGATGTCAAGACGAAAGTAAGATGCCCCTGTGACACTCCCAGGAGGGAGCAGGACCTCGCGCTCCTGGCAGGTGCCTGCAGGAGGAAGCTGGGCCTAGCTTAGTTGGGGCTCTCCTCATAAATGTTTCCAGCTAGCTTTAAACTTGCTACCTGCCCTGGCCTGAGGGAGTGGATGTTCCCAGTCTCTGGATCGTTGCTCCTCCCTCCAGGATAAGAATGTCTGAGCCACTGGCCTCCTCCCAGGGCCCAAGTGAGCTTCTCAACATACAAGAAAGTACCAAGTACAAGGGGCTGAAATATCAGCCTGGCATTCACCTGAGAGAGGGGCAGACCTCCCAGCAGGCAAACACCTGTATCACTCAAACCCACGCACGCAGGTACGGAGTGCAGGTGTATGCATGCATGGGCACAGAAGCACAGGCTCCTGGCCCGACCCTGGGGCCACAAGCAGTGACCACAGGGAGGGTCAGTTGAGGAGATGTGGACAGATGTCAGGTGTCATCTGGGAGCCTGGACATCCCTGTGGAGCCCTGAGGCATGAGTGTAGGCTTAGAGGAAAGTGCAGGGAGTCTCAGAGTCCCACCCTGGATGGGTGATGGGGAGAGGAGGGACCTGTGAGCCTCTAATGAAGGTGGTTGGGATGGAGGTGTTCCTTCCCTCACCAAGGCTCCAGTGGACGGACAGGTTGACTCTGGAGGGAACATCCCACCCCTTCCTGCTTCCCAGCTTTCCAACAAGCCCCTGAAGTCTGCCCCCCTCCTGGCCCCATCCTTTCCAAGGGATCCCTGCACTCCTCAGGGCTCTGGGTTCCGCTCCCAACCCCCCCACATTGCCCCACCTCAGAATTTCAGCTGCTTCCTTTCCCTTCCTAATTCTAGGTACGACCCTTCCTCAGGCTTCAGAGGAGAACCACAACCTCCAAGAGGCCTCAGTCTCAAAATCTCAGATGTCAGTTCAGATGGGCCCTCAGAGTTCTTCCAGGCAAATGGTCTCAGTCTACAGAGGGGGAAACTGAGGCTCAGACAGTCCAAGGGGCTAGTGTAGGCCACTAAAGAAGCTAGTTCCAAGGGGCCCTTCCCCTTCCTGTGCTCTCTCAGCCTCACTGCCTCCTCAGACTTCTCTTGGAGAGGGGGGTGGCCCCTGGACTCAGGGGGTGCCGCCCAAGCCCAGGCGCATCAGGACAGGTGAGGGCAGGGAGGACGCACTATGGGCTGCTGTGGGCTCTCTTCCTCCCTCCTCCAGGCCTCGCAGGGCTGTCTGTTAGCTGGGAAGTTTGCTGCCTAATTTCCTTAATGCAGCTCCAAAGGTTAATTGGTCTAAGAGAGTGATGGGGCTCAGGATGAGTCTGTGCTCACGCCTACCTATGTCTCCTCTGGCGGGGTCCAGCCTGGTCACAGCTCTGAGGAGCCTGTGGAGGCCAGCTGGGGACCAGGCACCCCTGAGAGCTAAGGGGAGCCTGAGGGGCTCCTTTCCAGGCCTAGCCTACAGGGAGGAACTAGGTGTGGGCAAATGGGGAAGGGGTTAAGAGAGCTGGATGTGGGAAGGTCTGGCAGTCCCATGGTGGGGCTATTGTCTCTGGGGCCTGTGGAGGGAGCACCCTGCCAGCATATCTACCAACTTGGAAAATCTCAGGCCAGCCCTCTAGTATAGCCCCCCCATGCTGATTTCCCTTTGCTCACCTGGACTGGCAGCAGGGCTGGCTCCCTCCCTAGCAGCCAGGTCTCCATACTTGTGCTCTCACTGGTGGGGGTGGTGAATGGCTGGAACATCCATACTCAGGGGGTACACTAGGCCTACTATGTTTTACCCCCAAATGATGGGGGATCTCAGCACGAGGAGCATCTACCCTGCTCCATCTTCCTCTGACTTGGATCCTGGATAGACTGGCCTTCTAAGCTCGGGCCGCGGAATGCCTGGCTGCTGAGCCTGCAGGGCTGAGCCACAGCACTAGCCGGCAATTCCATTACCGGTGGGACCTGGCACCTAGAGGACCCAAGGAAGTCATGAGGAGCAAAGCCACCAGCTAGTGGCCCCAGGTCCCCCACCACCACATGTGCCCAGGCTGGGTGTCTGTAAGGTCTGGGCACCTTGCTTCAGGGTGCTGAACTCTGCTTCCTGGGCCCTGGAGAACTCGTAAGAAGCCACGTGGCGTCTGCCAGCATCTGATGTCCACCGAGACACAGAATACCAGGGCCAGCCTGGCTTAGGTCTCAGAGCATCTGGGGACCTTGAGCTTTCTCTGCCTGGAAAAGGTAGAGGTCCTGGGAGAAGTCTCACTTACTCCTCCCTTCTTTACGTTTGCTCCTGGGAGAAGTCTCACTCCTCCCCACACTGTTTGATCTCCCTGGGCTAGTCCAGGAAGCTTGAAAACACTCCTGGAAAGGTAAGGGGGCTCTCTGGGTGCATGTACGGGCTCCTGCTCCCCAGAGGGTCTGGGCTCTCCCTCCTGCCCTCCCTCTCCAGCCCCCACCAGCCCACCAGTCGGCCCTGCAGACACCTCTTCCCTGCCTCCCTCCCCTGCCTGGCTCTGGGAGCTGAGCCTCCGGCCATGCACTTTCCATTAAGGAGATAGCATCCCTTCGCTGAAGTCCATTTGGGATCCATTTTAGTGTTATCTAAAAATCAAATCTACATGGTAATCCTTTTAATGTACTCCTGACTTTAGAAAAAAACAGCTTTGCACTCCTTCAGGAAAGGTTTTAAAGCATTACCCAGTAATTACTACTCACCCATGAAAACACTGATATTTTACAATGGATGATGTTTGCGACCGCCCGCACGCACTGACGCACACTCAGACATACACAGGGGACCCGGCAAAATAAACCATTTCACTCGGTTCATGTGTTCCCCTCAAATCTCAGGGTGCGGAGGGGACATCTGAGGGGAGACAGGCCAAATCCCTACCCTGCCTCTACCCTGGGCGGGCTGACAGTGGAAGGAGGCAGCCTCCCCGTCTGACTCATCTGGCTGCCAGACACTTACCTTCAGCTCTTTAATCTGGGGAAAAGCCAGACAGTCCGGGTGACTGGGAGGGACTGCCAGAGGTCATTCAGTGCTTCCTGCATCCAGGAGAGAAGCCCTCCTCTTCACACGGACCCCCCAGGAGGTCTGCCAGCCACACCCAAGTCCACAGCAATTCCTATCCCACCTATCTCAAGCCAGGTGGCCTTTCAGAGCCAGCAGGTGGCCTTTTCCAAACTGCCAAGCCCCCAGCTCCTGGTCCCACCAATGCCTCCAGCTCAGCCGGCAGGCTGAGCCTGGCTCTGGAGCACTCCCGCCATCTCCCAGAGAGCTCCTCCGCTAAGGCCAGTCCTCTGCCCCCTAATGCCCACCCTACGCAGCCCCAGGTCACTCCAGGCATCCAAGCCTGTGGCTCCCCTCCTGGCAGCCATTGTGGCTACCATTGCAACTCTACCTAGCTTTGGAGGCCCCCTCCCTCCTGCCAGCATATCCTGCTTGGCACTGCAGGCTCTGCTCCCTGCAGAAACCTGGGATAATACCCCTTTCCATCCAGCAATGGAGCTTGTCTGTTTCTGTCCCAGGGCCCTCACTCCACCGCTGCTCCAGGAAGTAGTCTTGTCCTGCCCACCCCACTCTTCCCTGAAGTTCAGAGTCAACAGTGGGGTTGAGGCAAAGAGCACAGACCTTGAAATCAGAGAATCTACTTTCTAGTCCGGGAACTGTCCTAAGTAGCTGGAGAGCCTAGAGCAAACCCCATCACCTTTCTGACTTGCATCTGTGAAGTGGGGATCATAAGAATCTCCACACAGACTGCAGGGAGGATGGAACAGGTTACCCATATGAAGCCACAGCACAGTCTGGCCGCCAGAGGGGACCGACAAATGGGAACTGGCAGTTTCACATGCGCTCTAGGTCCCCTGCCTTCCCTGCTATGACACCTGTTTTCTTTCTCCTTTAACTTTTTATCTTGACATAATCTCCAATGTTGAGAAAAGTTGCAAGAATAAAAGGAATTCCTGTATATCCTCCACCTAGATTCCCTAAATATGAACATTTTATCATTTTTACTTTATAGCTAGCTACCTACCTATAACATTTTTCCTGACTCATTTCAGAGTTGGTTTTAGAGATGAAGCCCTTATATACCCTTAAATACTTTGGTACGTATTTCCCCAAAGCAAGGACATTGTCGCACAGAAGCATAGTACAATGATCAAAACCAGGAAATTATCATTCATATAATGCTATTTTCTAATTTACAAACCTCATTCAGATTTCACCAGTGCCCCCAAATAATATTTTTTACAGCAAGATAAAATTCTGGGTCATGCATTGCATTCAGTTGTCATTTAGTCTACTTAAATCTGGAAGAATTCCTAAGCCTTTCTTTGTGCTTCACGACACGGGCATTTTTTAAAAGAACAGGCCAGTTATTTTATGAAATATCTTTCAATTTGGGCTTGTCTGACACCTTTGACTGTATGACTTTAACTCCTCTGTGCCTCCGTTTTCTTTGTTATAAAATAAGTGTGAAATAGTACTCATCTCGTAGGGTTACCATGAGGAATAAAGGAGTTAACATATGTGAAGGGCTTAGGACTAAGTTGACCTGGCAGTCAAAAGCTGGTTCTGGGGGTGGCCAGATGGGTTAGTTTGTTAGAGCCCGAGCTCTCAGCAATAAGGTTGCCGGTTCAATTCCCACATGGGATCACGGGCTGCGCCCCCTGCAACTGAAGACTGAAAACCGCAACTGGAGTTGGAGCTGAGCTGCGCCCTCCACAGCTGATGGGCCTTGGAGGAACACACTGTCCCCCAATTTTCCCCAATTTAAAAAAAAAAAAAAAAAAAAAGCTAGCTCTGATTAGTGTCATCCCGTTCAGCACAAGGGAAAGGACTACCTCAGTCACAGCTCCATCTCAGGTCCCTAGAGTAGTGATGGGCACTTACTTTGAGGAGAATAAACTGCTATGAATGTGCCACCGTAGTTAAAGTCCCATAGGCACTGGCTAGAGCCCAGCACCACCCAAAGGACAGTCTAGTCGTCACTGCAGAAGGAAATCAGCCCCATCTATCTGATAGGCTGCCTCAGTGTCCAGTCAAGTGGGAAAGGGTTGCTGTGGCACCCCAGGGCGTGACAGCTCAGGGCAGGTCCCTCCGGCTGCTCTGAAGCAAACCTGAGGGCGCAGGCAGGTCTGGCCTTAGCACTTCCCATAATCTCTCCTTGTGCCTCAGTACTGGTTACAAACCTGTACTCACAGAGCTCAGCACAGTTGCCCAGTACAGTTCCGGGGCTTCCCTTTCTCACCATGGGTACCCTCCCCTCCTCTGGGGCAGGCAAGGAGCCTGGCTGGGCTTTCCCAGGGCTAAGGGTAATCTGTAGGGAGATGACACTGATGGAACAATTAGCAATGCTCAACTTGCAAGTGCTTGGCTCACAACTGCCTTATGAAATAGGTTATTCTTCCCATTTTAACAATGGGGAAACTGAGGCACAAGAAAAATTATGATTTGTCATGGGTGACACGGTTAGTATGGGACTAAACTGGGATGTGAACCCTGGCAGTCTGTGTTCAGGGCCCAAGCACTGGACTCATCTGCTACACTGCCAGCCTGTGTGCTGCTAACTTCTGAGGTGCCACAGACCCAGGCGGGAAGCATTACAGAGTTTAGGAAACATGGAAGGTACACAGATGCAGGACGCATGTGCAAAGACATGCAGCAGTACACAAATACATGCACACATAATCACACACGTGTACACTGGGTCCACAAGAGGCAGGACTGTGTCTGCGTATTCTCCTCACAACGATTTTATTACAGTACCCAGCACAGTGCTAGATATAGTAGCTGCTCAGTAAGTTGCATGAAAATACATACACATGCATCCAAGCACACACATACGTGGGTGAGCTGTGCAATATACACACATGGGCATGAGCAGTCACATGCACCTTTACTGCCTTTTGAAAAACTTCACTTCCAAAAATGTGGATCGTAGCTCAAAATCACACTCTAAGTGAAACAAAACCCACCAGTCAGAGGCCTGGTGCTCTGCTCTCAATACCACTTTGCCAAGAAAATGGAAGAGTGGGCGCTGCCTAGGCTTCACCCACATGGACCCACGTGGAGGGGCAAAAGTTATCCAGAATGTTCCACAATCATCACACCCAGTTCAGCTGCTGGAACGGTGAGCTCTGCGGCCTTCAGCAAGCTGGGTCCCTACCACCTGCATGGTGCTGGCACCCACCTGGGCCCCATGCCTGGGCCTGGAAGTGCAGAGTAGAATCCTGAACGGAGCCAGCCAGGGGCCCCTCGTTGGCATCAATCCCATTTAATAAGGAAATTTGAAAGTGTAATCTAATTCTGCAGAATCTCTTTAAATCTCGTTCTCTCAGAAGTAACTTCATTTCGCACGGACACATCCAGCCTTGTGAGAAGGCCTCCATTTCACACCAGTTTTATCTCCACAATTTCTCGTCTCACTGCACTCCTATCCCAGGGCCTTGCCATGCAGCGGGCGAGGCCTGAACTAATAGCATTTCCTACTCATTTGGAATCAAAAGCCAACGAGAACAACTGTTGAAACGTGTGGCTACAGCCACCCAGAGCATGCTCATTGCCGCCCCTTTGCGCACCCACTTGCAGGTGGCATGCTTATTGGGCTAGATGAGGGACAGAAGCAGGGCCTGTGGTCTCTAACTCCCCGCTGGGGCCAGTGAGGGAGGCTGGGAGGCTCAGCTCATGGAGTGCTGGTCAGCTCAGTGGAGGGACTGGCCCGTTTCACTCTGGGACTGCCCTTGAAGGGAGTCTGAGAAGAGGGGCAGGCAGTGTACCTGCTAGGACTATGGGGCCTGCAGACAGATGGCCTCAGCTTGAATTCTGGCTCCACTACTTCCTAGCTCTGCCTCAGTCTACTCACCTGCTAAATGAGGATAGTCTACTTTAAGGAATTATTGTGAGGATGAGATAATTTACATGAAGTACTGACAACAATGTTTGACACAGTAGCATTAAAAAATCAGCTAAGAAAACTTATGTACATCTCATGAACCAACCATTCTATTCCTAGTTATACGCCCACTAGAAAGGAGAGCTTATGTCCGTCAAAGGAAATATGCAAGGATGTTCATAGCAATTTTCTTCATCATAACCCCAAATGAAAACAACACAAATGTCCATCAGCAGTAAAATGGATAATAAATTATGGTATATTCATACAATAAATAAAATAGTCCCCAGCAATGAAAAAGAATGAAATCACTAATACAACAATATGGATGAATCAGACAGCATAACGTTGAATGAAAGAAGCCAGACACAAAAAGGCACATATTATATAATTCCATTTATATATAATTCCCAAACAGGCAAAACCGATCTATGGTGATAGATGTCAGAATAAAAGGGTTATTATTACCTGGCAGGAGGCGTGAGGAACCCTGCTGAGGTGCTGGAAATGTCCTCTATCTTGATCTGGGCAGTGTTTAAACGAGTGCATACATATGTAAAAATTCACTGGATTGAACATTTGAGACTTGTGCAATTTACTGCATATATGTTATACCTCAATTAAAATAAAAAGAACTGAGATGGAAATCGCTTAGTCAGGACTAGGTGTGCCTCTTCAGAAAGCCCACCATTTCCTCAGCACTTGCTACATCTGTCATCTCAGTGAATCCTCATATTGACTCTGAGGTACTAAATGATTACCCGCATTCAACAGATGAGGAAACAGAAGCCTAGGGAGGTTCAGGCCCTACCCAAGGTCACGCAGCTGGAAGAGTGCAGGCCAGTGTTGGGAGCCCCAGCCTGCCAGACTCCAGAGCTCAGGTTCTCCTCCAGCACATGCCCCGTGGCCTCTCCGCACAGCCTGGGTGAGGAAGGCTCCCTGGGGCACCATCCAGGTGCTCCTGTGCAGCCTGGATGCCAGGTGATGCTGGGGCAGGGGGTTGTGTGGGGGGGCATGCTTAGAGCAGGGCCTAGGCTAAGACCAGGAAGAACAATGGCCCAGGCAGGGCACTCTCTCCATGCTCTGGTGGGTCACAGGCTGTTTCTGCTCCCTGTTGGTCCTTTAGCAGCTGTGGCTGCTGTGGGATCTTAGAGGGCATCTGGATGGGGCCAGAAACTAAGGACAAAGAGGGGATAGGAGCTGGAAAGGGAACAGGATAGGGGCTGGGAAGGGAAGCAAACCTGAGATGTTTGCATTGTAGCCTTGAGAGGGAAAAGAAGCCTCGAGATGGCACATGTCCTCAGGAGAGCAGTCTGAGGGTCCTAGCTTGAGGGGAGAGCTGGGGGCTCCAGACCTTGAGCCACAATAGTGGGGGGAGCCTCAACCAGGGGCTTGTGTGTGAATGAGGAGGTGGGGGAGGGTGGGGTCCTGGACAGGGGCTGGCTCAGGGTAAGACATTTCAGGAGGTCCAGTAATGCCAGCTTGCTCTACAGTGCCCAGTTCCTTCTGGTCTCCAGTCCACCTCAGTAGGGAAAGCCAAAGGAAAGCACTGCCCAGTCATATCCCCACACACTTGTAGCCACTGCAGTCATGGTCGACCACATGATAATACCCCTAACTGAATGCCTACTATGTGCCAAGTGCTTTACACTCAATAACTCTCATCCTCATCGCGACCCTGAGGTCAGTGACATCACACAACCTGTCCAAGGGCAAGCCTGCGAGAGGCTAAGCGGGGCTTCAGACCCAGGCCGCTGGGCCCAGCCCCTCCCTGCTCTATCTCAGGGCCAGAGGCAGCATCTGCGTCATCTTTTTCCTAAGCAATGGGGACAATAAACTTCTGCTTGGACCCAATCTGGATGCTGCCAGAAGAAGAAGGCTCTAAAGCCCCCTTGCAGTGACACATCAGCTAGGCTGGGCCTCTGATCCCCAGTGTTCCCAGAGGAGCCATTCTTGTGCAGGAGTACGAAGTGCCAGGCATTTGTCAGTGCGTTTTGGTGGAGGCAAATCTTTTTAGGAAAGTGGTGTCCAGTGTCTGGAGATGAAGGGGCCGAGGAGCTTCTACACACACCTCATGGCTGAGGGAAGCCAAACCCAACAAAGCACTGTGTCAGGCAACAGCTTTAGAGGACCCAGTCAAGAACTTGCACGGGGCCTGGGCCATGCACTGAAAGATCCTGGAATAGGTGCAAATGAAATATGGTCTCACACCACCCACAGGGTTCTGCGTTCTTTAGTGAAGGGAACTTACAGACATCAGAAGCTGCACATGTTCTTTGGAGTTTGTCATGGGAATGATGCTTTAGTTAATTGCATCAGGCATTCTCTTCCAACTTTCTAGTGGTCTCTATAAAGTTTCAAATGTATCTTGAAAGCAATAGGTCCAAAATAGGACTCTAGCGCTCTTCCCCAAAACCTGGCTCCTTACCCGAGGCTTCCCTTCACCATAAACACCATCGCCCACTGAGAAGCTCAAAGTCATCTTCAGATCTTCCATCATCCTCATCCCTCCTCCCCTGCTGACTCCTGCTCCCCAGCCTACTTGCTTCTTTCCACTTCCAGAGTCACCACCATCGTTCACCACACCATCAGCATAGCGCCCTACCACACTCTTGTGTCTAGTATCTACAATCCATTCTTCACACAGCAACTGGGGAAATCTTTCAAAATGAAGGTCATGTCCCTGCTCAGCTTGAAACCCTTCCATAACTTCCTGTGGCCTGGAATAGAATCTACACTCCTCATCAACCCTATGATATCCTCACGTGGTCTGGCCCCTGCCTCCCTGTCCCATACTACGCTCCAGCCACATTCTCTCTTCTGCCTCAGGGCCTTTGAACATGCTATTTCCCTCTTCCCAGAATACCCTTCTGCCTCTTTATGTGGCTGGCTCCTTCTCATCTCTGGGCTTCAGCTCAGAAAGGCTTTCCTTGACCTCCTTTCCTTATTTAAATGAATCCCTGGTCATTTCCTTCTGAGTTTCTATCATAATTTGTAATTTCCTTTTCTGTGATTTTACTTAAGAAGAACTATTGGTCTTTGTCATAAGAATGTAAGCCCCATGAAGGCCTATTTTGGGGGTCCTGTCTAGTCTGTTCACCATTGTATGCCTAGAGTTGAGCCCCGTAGCAGTCACTTTTTAACCATCAGTTCAGTTAATGAATGAAGAGACTGAGTGTAATCTATCCAGATGTTACTGGCAAGAGTCTGCTGGCCAGAGCGGGCCCATGCAGATAGGCAGGCTCCCCAGAAATGGGAGTCATGATGCCACACACCCCTAGGCACCTGTAGCTTTTTGGCCCTAACAAACAAAGCAGATCCAGCTGTGGCAGTACGTGGGTCCTGCCTGCCACAATCTGGATTTTTGAGAGGTCCACCCAGGGCCCCAGCTGAGAAATGACAGCTCTTGTGCAAATATAAACCTTGTAGCCCTTAGATAAAGGGGCAGTAATCCTGTCCTTCAGCCCCTGCAGACCCATGAAGCATGAAGCCCCCTTCATACCATCCCCCTTGCCTATAACTACTCCATCCCAACTCCCTGGGGAGTGGGGGTGGAGTCCCAGAGCTCAGGCATCTGTGTAACCTCAGCAGCTCAGTCTTTCCCTTTGCATCTGTGGCCTGGGCCCCCCTTCTCCCCTGGCATAGACCTATCCTCCCCAGATCCCCACCTGAGGATCCTTGGCTTACAGATGTGACCACTCTTCCACTCTAGTCTGACCTTTGGGGCCAGTGGGAGTAAAAAAATCCTGAAGTTTGCTACAGAAAAACTCCAGGCCCCTTGACAGGAGGCTCCTTGGAGCCGCACAGCTGTGGGCACCAGCGGGGAAGCATCTGTAAGCTGCATTCCCCAGACAGCAAGTCAGCTGCTCCCTGGGCACCCGAAAAGCCCGTGTCACCCATCGAATAAAATAGGGCTCCCAAGGGGCCTGCAATCTCCGCAGAGGAGGAGGAGGGCACAGACTCTCAAACGAGTCTCAATTTCACAGCATCAGGGACGTGAGCACCAAGGCGCTGAACCAGAAAACGAGAGTCTGGCAGGAGCAGCAGACACACCGTGAGCGCCAGGGGATCGGAGATTAGGGCCCTTCAAAATCAATTTTGAATTCAAACTTTTAAATGTGTTCTCCAGACGCAAAGAGGGGACCCTCCAGGCAGACTCGGCCCGGCCAGCTGCTGGGTCCTGCTTCCTCCGTGAAGCAGTCAAAGCCCATCTGCTAGCCACTGGGCTGGACGAGGAGAGGAAAGCCAGCAGGCTACGGGGGAGACTCCGGACCCTGTCACCAGAAGATGCAGGGACAGGAGCCCCTTAGATTCTCGCTGACACAGCACTGCCTCTGGGGTACCCACCTGAGGTGCAGTTCCAGGGTTTTCTGGTGAGGCCTCGGGGGCTCCTCCACCCTCCTTTGCAGACCTGGATGAGAGGAGCTTGAGGGCAAGGCCCATGTGGACCAGCTCCCCTTCACCCCGCAACCTGGCTGAGGAAACTCATGGGGCCCCAGTGGCTGAAGCCATTTAATGCAAGCTTTGGAGTCAGACAGGCAGGGATTTGTATCCTACACCAGCCTGGGCTCCCAGGGAGAAGATTCTGGTTCAGAAGTGACTTTCCCTTCTGGAAACCTGGCAGGAGAAAGCCTGCTTTGAGTGTCTGAGAGCACAGGCCCTGTGCAGTGAGAACAGTCTGAGTCCCTACTGCAAAAGGAGAGAAAGTGTCACCTGGGTGCCAGGCAGCTGGGACAGTGGTGTGGCCACAGGCTGCCTTACTCAAGGCATGGTGACTGCAGACAGGGAGCTGACAAGCATGCTGTCATCTGTCACCTGTCAGACCATGTGTGGGGTACTGAGCACTGTTCCGGGATCGGCATTTTGAGGTGGACAGGGAGACACAGGGCAGCAGGCCTCATGACAAAGCTGAGCAGAACAGGCTGCTCCAGCCTAATGTTGCAGGAAGCTGCAGGGCCCGGAGTAGAGGGCCTTGGGAGGCTTGGGCTGGCAGAGGATGGTCCTGGCAGTGCCAGCTGTGGCCCCCTGCTCCTGCCTACACACCCGCTCAGCCATATTGCTTCCTCCAGGAGTATAATCAGCCCACCACTGAGGCCTTCCCCATCTCTGGGGGAGGGGAGGGGAGGAGGACGTGGTCCATGATAAACCTCTTTGATCCCAATGACCTCACAGCCCCTACCTGCCAGTTCTCCAAATCTGAGACTAAACCCCAACTTTAAGCCCCACTCCTGAGACATAAACATGAACCACTGTGAACCACTCTTCTGCTGAGAAGCAACAGAAGGGGTAGCCAAGCCCTTGGGCCTTCAGAGACCTCACAGGAAGCCTCTTCTGGAATGAGGAGCACTGGGAAAGGGCTGGAGTCACCAGACCACGCATGGGAGAGGAGGCAGGGACTCCCTAACCCCTCCCGCCCCTGGCTTGGGAGTGGGCTGCAGACTGCAAGGAAATTACAACACAGGCCTGGGTAATGCTCCTTTTAGTTACAGCATAAACTGCAGCAATAAAGCGTACCTGGGGAATGTTTAGAGAAAGCACTAATGATTTCTTCCCCAGTGGTTAATAAATTCACTTCCAGATCAATTTGTTCGCGATAGAGCCTGGCGAGCGGAACCTGCGCGGCGGGCACAGCCGAGTGTGTCTCTTTCAGTATAAATGATTTATTACGATGATTAGCGGCACATAAACAATTTAAAATACAACGCTAATTAGTTTGGGGAAGAAAGGAGGGGAAAAGCCACCCTGCCTCTCTCCCCATTATGTTCTACTTCCCTAAGTGTGTACTTTTTAATTAAATCCAAATGTCACAATAAATTTAAAGTGTTTTATTACCACTCAGGCTAACTAAGGCAGTCATGCAAGCCCCCTTCTCAGGCATCTGGGCTGGGCCCGGGGTGAGGATTGGGGGTACCAGCAGGGTCTGTCCACAAACTCTCGAGACAGGAGGTTTTTGTGAGACCCCTGAAAACTCTCCTGGTTTCTGGCAGCCCCAGACTGAAGAACGCTGGGACCGCCCACTTTCTGTCACCTTCCTGGCCAGTCCAAGTGATAGTTCCTCCTTCACACTGGCCCTGACCAGCCCCAAAGCCAGCCACATCTCCTCAATGGCCCCATAGTACTCTGCATCCTCTTCAAGTCCTTTTTGGGGGCTCCATAACTGTATACCTAACACCTTCTATGTGCCTGGCATCAGGCTTGGCATTCCCTATGCGACATCTTACCATGTTCTTGTTCAGTGCTATGAGTAGCAATTATTGTTTCAATGTTATGGATGGGGAAATTGAGGCTCAGAGAGGTGGAGCAACTTATCCAAAGTCACACAGCAACTTAGCCAAAGTCCACAGCTAAAAAGTGGACTTTTGCAAAGTCCTTATTCCCATAGCACTGTTCTGCTTCAGAGCCCACATCTCACCATGTCTGGGCACTGGTTTCTCAGTACCCAGGATGGAGAACAGAATATGGTGACTGCTCAGGCAGGGCTTTCCTGAGTACAGAGTCCTGCCTTTCCCAGAGACACACTTGAAGCAGGCGTTCAGGCCAGGGACCTGGTGTCTGATGAGTCTGGGTTCAAGTTCAGGCTCTGCCATTGGCCCCAAATGTAAACCCAATCAAGCCCGTCAGCCTCTCTGAGCTTCAGCTTCCCCATCAGCAGAGTAATAACACCTAACTCAGGAGGCAAAAAACAAACAAACAAACAAAAAACACCCAAAGCAGCTAAAACAAGCAGAGTGCTTTGCAGTCCTTGACATGCGATATAAGTAGCAATTGCTACCAAAAATCCTTGAGGTGAGCAGGGATCTGTAAGCACCCCATTTCACTGATCAGAAAACTGAAGCCAGCAAAGGAAAGGACTTACCCAAGGACCCACTAAACCTTACGAGCGCAGGGGATCCGACTGCAGGCAACCTCCCTTCCCAAAGCTCAGATAGCCAAGGATGGTTTCTCTCCTAAACATTTTTGCATGGTTTATTTGAAATTAAAAACAAATAACCCTAAACACAGAGTTACCATATGACCTAGCAATTCTACTCCTAAATATGAGGTGCAATCAAACAATATGGTGAATGTTTAAATTAAAAATAAAAAAAAATTACAGTAAAAGAACATTTTCCGGGCCAGTCCGGTGGCTCAAGTGGTTGGAGCGCCATACTCCTAGCGCTGAGGTCGCTGGTTCAATTCCTGCATGGGCCAGTGAGCTGCACCCTCTATAGCTAAGATTGTGAACAACAGCTCTCCCTGGAGTTGGGCTGCCGTGACCAGCTGGAGGTTGGTGTGAGCTGCCATGGGCTGCTGTGTGTTGCCAGGAGTGGTCAGTGTGAGTGGCCGGCAACCAGCATGAGTGGCCAGCAGACATCGTGAGTGGCCGCAGGCTGCTGTGTGCTGCCATGGGCTGCCGTGAGCGGCCAACCGACAACCAGCAACAGACTGCCTCAGCCAGGGGAGCGCAAGGCTCATAACACCAGCATGGGCCAGGGAGCTGTGTCCTATACAACTAGACTGAGAAACAACAGCTTGAACCGGAGTGTGGGGGGGGGGAGGCAAGAAAAGGGGGGGAAAGACACATTGCCATTAACCCCCCTCAAAATACTCCCTCACTTCAAACACACTTATCCCATCATTCTTGCCACTTTCTGAAGCAGTTCTGAAAGTCCTCTTTCATGGATGTCTTTAGTTGTGCTGTCATGGCTGCCTTGATGTCCTGAATTGATTCAAAATGTTTACCTTTTCATGGTCATTTTGACTTTGGGGAAGAGCCACAAGTCGCATGGTGCCAGATCCAGTGAATAGGTGGATGGGACACACCGTAATGTTTTTATTTGACAGAAATTGACATACCAGAAGCAGTGTGTGACATGAAGGCTTTCCATTGTGATCACAAAATATGATGAATGCTGCTCCCGAGAGCCATCCAATGGAAAGACGGATCTTCAATACAGGAAGTGGGCATCGAACCTTAGTAAGAGTCTGTGACAAGTTTCAACTTGTTTGGTAGAGTCAGTTGGGTGTGAGCTACAGTTGAGAGAAGGTGTGTTTTAAAGTGTACCGTAAATCATGGGTCACAAACAACACATTAACATGGAATGGGCAAACAGTTTTATCTTCCATCATGACAACACTCCGTGTCACACATCGCTTCTGGTACGGCAATTTTTGTCAAATAAAAACATTACAGGGGCTACACGGTGGCTCACATGTTTAGAGCACAAGCTCTATGCAGCAGGCTTGCCGGTTCGATTCCCACATGGGCCGGTGGGCTGCACCCTCCACAACTAGATTGAAGACAATGAGCTGCCACTGAGCTTCCGGAGGGGTGGCTGGATGGCTCAGTTAGTTAGAGCTCAAGTTCTCAACAAGGTTGCCGGTTCAATTCCCGCATGGGATGGTGGGCTGTGCCCCCTGCAACTAAAGATTGAAGACGGCGACTGGACTTGGAGCTGAGCTGCGCCGCACCCTCCACAACTGACTGAAGGACAATGACTTGGAGCTGGTGGGCCCTGGAGAGGCACACTGTTCCCCAGTAAAAAAACACAAAACAAAACCATCACATTACGGTGTGTCCTCATCTACCTTATTTATTGGATCTGGCACCGTGTGACTTCTGGCTCTTCCCCAGAGTCAAAATGACCATGAAAGGTAAACGTTTTGAATCAATTCAGGACATCAAGGCAGCCACGACAGTGCAAATAAAGACACTCACGAAAGAGGACTTCCAGAACTGCTTCAGAAAGTGGCAAGAACGATAAGTGTGTTTGAAGTGAGGGGGAGTATTTTGAGGAGGACTAATGGCAATGTGTCTTTTACTATAATAATTTTTTTTTAAATTAAACATTCAGCGTATTTTTTTATCATACCTCATACATACCCAAGAAAAATGAAAACAGAAGTCTACACAAAAACTTGTATATGAATGTTCATAGCAGCATTATTCATAATAATTAAAAAGCAGAAACAACCCAAACGTCCATCAATTGATGAAGAGATAAATAAAATGTGATGTATACATATAATGAAATATTATTTGCCCATAAAAAGCAAGTGCATACTACAACGTTGAGATGAACCTTGAAAACATTATGCTAGGAAAGAAGTCAGCCACAAAGACCACACCTTGCATGATTCCATTTATATGAAATGTCCAGAACAGGCAGATCCATAGAGACAGAAAGGAAATTAGTGGCCACCAGGAAGGAGGAGAATGGGGAGTGACTGCTAATGGGTAGGAGTTTCTTTTTAGGGTGATGAAAATGTTCTTGAATTAGATGATGGTGATAGTTGCACAACTCTGTACATATACTAAAAACACTGAACTGTACATTTTAAAAAGGTTGATATTGCAGCATGCAAATTATATCTCAATAAAGTTGTTATAAATAAAAACAGAACAAAATTCCTTTGAGAACAGGAGAAATCAGTTCATAAAATATTAAGTCCTAGGGTCAGGAGAGGGGATCCTAGGAGATCCAGCAGCCAGCCCTCACAGACAGGCCAGGCCCTGGTCAGCCCATCTCCCATCAGCTGCTCCATAGGGAGGAAAGGGCTCCAGAGCACCCCCGAGCCTCTCTCCCCAGTCTCCTCCATCCAGAAATCTGACCGTACTCACTTTTTCAGCTGCTTTCCAGGAAACTCAGACCTGACTGGATCCATCACTCTTCTCTGACCCATTCGCTTCTGCCACTGTATTTGTTTTGTTTTCCCAGGTCTCTCTTTGTTGAAATTTCTGTATCCTCTGAGGCCTGTGCCCTACCTGCAATGCCCTAACTGCAAACCAGGCATGCCCATGGGGAAAGGTCCCGCTTTCAGACCTTAAACTTGTCCGCAAATTATGGTATGTGCATAATGAATAGGATCGTAGTGAGGCTCTCCAGGGCCAGCTGAGGAGCTGAGGTACAGTACGGAGGCTGCCCTCTCCCAGGGCCTGTGAGCCCCACCCCAGACAAAGGTGTACAAGTTCAGATCCAGGCCATGGAGGCCAGGGAGGAAGGCATCATCCTTCCTTCTGCCTTTGGGTCCAATGGAAACTGCTGGAGGGAGAGCACAGTGTCCAGGCCACAGACAGAGTACCCTTTGTGGCTTATCTGAGGGTGATTCAAGATGAAGTATCCTGGCCAGCAGGGGAGCCAGGCCCACTCTGTGGCAGGGTACACCAGGCTGCCCCGTGTCTGGGGGAGAGGACCAAGGTTAGGATAAGGGGTATGGTACCTCAGGCCTCATCTCAGCAGGGAGACCAACCTCCAACTCTTTCACATGTGGGAAGAACCCCCAAGGAGGATACAGGACACCTCTGGTCACTTGAGAGGGACATCTGGGCCTTGGGCTAAACGCCCATTTCCTAGGCATGAGGCTGGCTCCATGAATCTTCCTTGTTTCATCAAAGGACGCTGTCTCAGGAAACCGCCTCTGGGGAAATTATTCCCAGGGCTCCCAACTTCTCTTCCAAAGTCCTATGGGGCCTGGGGGTGAGAGGACCTCTTGGGGCAAAGGGTGGCAGGAGGAGGGGTTGCAGGCACCCTTCACTTTATGCAGCCACTGCATTGTCACCAGATGGGCACAAGAGCTGTCCCGCTGGCCAACACCTGGAGACATTTTCTCCCATTTGAGTTCTCTGCAAGAGACAGGGAGGTTGCTTTGGGCCCTAATTTACGTCTGAGGAAACTGAAGTTCAGAGAGGCTATGGTTTACTCGGGGTCACACAACAGTGGGCGGTAGAGCAATACTTGCCTGAGACCTCACTGTCAGAAGATGGCAGAGCAGGCCTAGAATCCAAAGCCCATGCTTATTCCTTCTCCCAAAAGTCAAAAAAAAGCTAGCTCTGCAGTAAATTGTCACACCCTAATGCAGCTGAGGTTTCTTTTGAAGAATTTTAAAGATTTCAAATCCACATGTGTCCGGGCTGGAGCTACAGGGGTTTCTCTCTTCTTCAGGTACGGAATCCAAAACCTTTACCCTGGAAGGAAAGGCAGAGCTCCTGGGAGTGTGGGCCCTGGGGGACAGTATGTAACCCTGAGACAGGATGGAGTGGGCCAGATAGGTGTCCAGGCCTGCACATCATACACGGATGCCACTGAGGGTCAGCTCACGGCAGAGGCCAGGCCCCTGAAGTGGGGGCAGTCTGGTGGGACTGAGCCCTTAACCTGCGGAATCTGATGTTAACTCCAGGTAGATAGTGTCAGAATTGGGTTAAACTGTAGGATGCCCAGTCAGTGACCTCTGAGTCAGCTTGGTGGTGTTGGAAAATGCTCCAGAGTAGCCCAATGATCTTAATAAAATGTACATCTGTCCTCTCTCTGGGATGAAAGGAATCCTTATGATTCTCTCTGCACCTCTCCTGGACTCCTTCACCTGGTAATTCATTCATTCATTCACTATTCACTCAACAAGTATTTACTAAGCATGTACTACGAGGGGCTAGCCTCTGACACCTATATTTTGATAAGAATTATACCAACACTGATGATTTTTCATCAAGAAAGTGGTTCTTAATAGCTACATTAAATCAGTTTGATTCCTTGATCAATTTCCTGTTCGGTAGTGTTAAACCATTTCTTTCCTTCCCCATTTTTATTTTATTGCAATCATTTTCATTGGGATCAATTATTTTTAAATTTTAACCGATGATTTGGTTCATGATCAGTTTTTGGCTCACAATAAATCTTACAAATCAGAGCTTTTGCCACTGTTGAGATTTCTTTTGTGGCAATTATTTCTACCAGAAAATATTTCCTGAGCCAATTTCTGCAGATCTAAATTTTATCAGGAAGATTGGATTCTTCTGTCAATTTTTAGTCAATAACATATTTTACCAGGTGCAGCCTTAGCTGTTGCCAGTTTTGCTTTGTGTTAATTATGTCAACCAATTTTAATTTTTTCCTGGATTTTTTTTTTTTTGGCATTTTAAATAATACTAATGAGATGTTAGTCTCATGTATAAAGCATATTTTAGCACTGATCCGATAAAGCATTCTGAGGATCAAAGAGTAGTGTGAAAACATCACTGGAGCAAAAAGGCAGGTCAAAACATCACACTCTGCACTTAGGCTGAGTACCAGGTCAGAATTGGGTACCTAAGGGAGCCCTGCCCACTGCTCCCCCAGGGGCCTCGCCCCTGCCAAGATGCCTTCGCAGATGGGGAACAGCTTCTGGCTGAGGTGGGAGCAGCTGCCTACAAGAGACAGCCTCTGAGTGACTGGGATGCAGCCCTGACATTCCACACCAAGCTGCATGCAACCTCTGTTGGGCCCCAGACTTTTCTACTCAAAGTATCTCAGAGACACTCAGCTGAGAGGGGAAGTAAGTGTTTCTTGGTGCCTTAGTTTCCCCACCATAAAAGGAGGTAATTGACTAGGATCCTCTCAGGTGTGAGGCTGTGACTCCTGCTCACTGGCTTCCAGGCTTTGCGCCTACTCCAGGGGTCCCCTCTGCCTCCTAGTTCAGGCTCTGCCTGGACACAGCCAAGATGGGACCATCCACCTAGATTCAAATGTGGCAAGACCAAATATAGAGGGCCAGTGCCCACAAATGCTCTCAGCTGGGATCTGTACTTCTATTGACCCCAGGAAATCAAGGAAAGACAAAAAACTCATCAGGTGGTTTCTTTCTTCTGGCCTTGGCCTCACCACACCCATCTCCCCAGCAACAGTCATGCCTCCACACACAGTACCCTGTATGAGGCATCAGCCGCCAGCAGCCCTTGAAATGTAAGGGTAAACCTAGATCCAAGAGGGGAAGGGGCCTGCCCAGGGACATACTGTGAGCTGGTGGCAGAGCCAGGTGGTGGCTTAAGGAGTTCTGGCTCCCAGCCCTGTGTTTCAGCCCACTGGAGAGACTCCTTAAGCCCCGCTCCTGTGCAAGGAACTGCTGAAGTGGCCTCTGCTCAGGCTCTACCATACCTGGCAACTGTCAGTGAGGGGTTGAGGCCCTCAGTCCAATAGCTGCAGGGAGGCTGGCTCAGGAAGGGGCCACCTTCACCTCCTCTAAGGGTATGGCCACCGAGTGAGAAGAGAGCCTGAGGTAACAGACAGCTGCTTTGCAAGCTCCTAATGTCCTCAGCAAACTTATTATCTGTGAAAAAAAGGAATCCAGCATCGTTCACCCCAGCCCTGGTCCCTGTGTGTTTGTGTTTACAATCAGTGACATCCCTTCTCACCACCAGAGCCAGGGAGGACCTGGGAGTGTCTTTATGACCACCTCCCCAAATTTCTGGGAGGCAGAGGCCTGGTTCTCATCTGAACTCTGCCACATACCAACTTGCTGGGCTATTCCAGGCAAGTGTCTTTCCCTCTCTGGGCACAACCTACTCCTCTGCAAAATGGGGCTAGTAGTTGATCTCCCAGCATATCATGAGTGCTATGAAGATTAAATGACAGGCTCTGGCATCCCTGGCATGAGGTGACATAGGAAGCAGAGGCACTGGGCCTTCCAGGGATGGGGCTGGTGATTCTGGGAACAGCTAAACTGTTGGACACCTGGGTTCTGAGATGCTATTCCAGAGGCTGACCTCTCGATTTTTAAGATGGTCCCCAACGATCCTGTTTCCTGGTATTCATGCCCCGTGCAATCCTCCTCCTCCACTTACTTGAATGTGAGCTGGACCTAGTGACTTGTTCCCAAGAAAGAAAATACAACAAAAGTGATGGAATGTCATATCTGTGATTAGATGTGTCACAGCTTATAAAAGACTGTGACTTCCTGCTTGCTAGCAGACACTCTCTTAATGGCTTTAAGGAAGAAAGCTGCCATGTTGGAGACGCCCACATGGCATGGAACTGAGGCAGCTTCCTAGCCACAGTCAGCGAGAAACGGAGGCCTCCGTTCCTCAGCACACGAGGAACGGAATCCTGCCAACCACCAACTGAGTGAGCTTGAAAGCTCAATTCCCAGATGAATCTTAAGATGAGACCGCAGCCCAGGCCAGCACCTTAATTGTGGTC
Source organism: Rhinolophus sinicus (assembly GCF_036562045.2). NCBI lineage: Eukaryota > Metazoa > Chordata > Mammalia > Chiroptera > Rhinolophidae > Rhinolophus > Rhinolophus sinicus. Next base: position 124,407,310 of record NC_133756.1, read on the forward strand.
TGAGAGACCCTGAGCAGGACGAGCTAAGCCGTTCCCAGACTCCTGACCCATGGAAACTCTGAGATAATAAATGGGTGTTGTTTTAAGCTGCTAAGTTGTGATTTGTTATAGAGCAACTGATGACTAATACACCGCCTCACAGGCACACATCCACAGGACAAGAGGGACTTTCCGTAGGCCAGAGAGAAGGGGCCCGGCCAGCAGATCTCTGCCCTGCCACCCATGTGGTTGTGCGCTTCCCTCTGGAGCCCAGTCTTTGCTAAACTGTTGGACAGCTGGGGGCTAAGACGCTGTTCCTACTGTGGAGCGTTGTGAGGAGAGGAGCCCAGGGACAGAGCCTGCTCTCCAGCCTGCCCCAGCCAGGCCCCCTGCTCTCCACTGGGCAGACCAGGAAAGTGGGCATAGCTGACCTACCTCTTCTTGACACCACAGCCCTGGAGCCTTTTCAAAGAGCAACTCTCCCAGGGCTCTGCACCCCAGGCACATCTGGAGCAGAGCAAGCATTCCACAGCACACCCACTTCCATTTTCTCCCCTGCTCCTCACCAGAAGCCTAGGAAGATTAGGGAAACTGCACCAATCACCTACGAGACCGTCAAGGGCTTTGCTTATTGAAGGATCAACAGACCTAAAAGGTGGTCACGATCACACCCATTTGACTGGTTAGAATTACCATTACAATTTACTATTAAGAATTATTATGTGGCAGAGGTGGGATTTGAACTGAGTCTGTCTGACTCAAAGTCCATGCTAGTTCCACTTGTTTTACACAGAGGAAAACTGAGAAACGGAGAGTTCAAGCATTCTGATGGTACCCATAGGTAGCTCCCTTCCTGGACAATCTGCGACCAGAGGTCAGGAATTAGAGTTTTCAAAGATTCGGAGGGGGAGGAAAGACAGGAGGGCATCGGTGAGGTGCTGGCTATGGGCCCTCGCTGCACAAGCCAGAGCTGCTCCCACTGATCTGGGAAGCGCGGGTCTCCCTCCCCCTCTCTATCAAGTCATCGTGCCAACCGGCAAAGTTGAATTATTAAAACTCCCTTCTGGGGTACCACACGGATTTTTCTCCACTGAGAATCAGAGCGGAGGGGCGGCTGCTCCCGCCACACAATATTAAAATGTCAGGAGTTTAAGGCCTGTGTTGGTTGAGTCATAAGTTATCAGCACCCAGTGAGGGCCGACAGAACGCTTCCCTTAAATTATTAAGCAGAAAGCGTCAGACTGTAATATTTTGCTAAACCAAAGTACAGACACAGACAAAGATGTCATTTCAATATTTGAAACCAGCAAGTTTAATTTAAAATAAGAGCAAACCAATAAGCTCAGAACATAGCAGCGTATGAGAGGAAAATTATACTGTGAGAGGAAAAAAAGTGGAAGGACTTAAGAAATTTATAAAAGTAATCTCCAAGTGGAAATTAGAAATCAAGGCCTAGAAACAGAATAACACAAAAGAAATATTACTGTCCACTTTCTAAATCAATATAACACTGCTCCATGCCGGAATTACCATGGTAACTCAAGTAAAAAGAATCAAGCAATTCTTATTATTTCAAAATAAAATCACAGCCTGAAGCCTGGGTTTTATTACAACCACTGATAGATCGCTGGCTTGTATTTATCTGAAATATTGCTTTTCAATCAGCTGGTTTATGAATGTACACAGGCCTCTCACCAGCCCACTTACCACCCCATTTTGAGGCGAGGGGCTAACCAATGAATTGAGTCCTGCCTGCCTGCCATCTGCATACACGGCCAGGGTTAAGTCAGCTCTGGTAACCACAGAGTTTCACACCCCTGCCAACTGCCCAGTGGCCTTACCAGGACAGAGAGGAAAAGCCAGAGAAGGCAGTGGGGGCGGACCTTCTTGTGGCCCCCCTCCACTTACGCATGGAGGAAAGGGCCAGGTCTCTAATGGCAGCCCCTGACAAACCCAACAGCAAGTGTCCGCCACCATCCACCCATCATCCTCTTGCGGACTCTACCCTCTGTCCTGCGAGCTCTTCCTGAGTGTCCTTCTCCCCCACCCCAAAGTCTGAACAAGGGGCCAGCAGGGTGCAGAGGAGAGCACACTCTATAGTCAGATGGCATGGGTTCATAGCCCAACTCTGGATTTGCGAGCTGTGGGACCTGCACCAATTACACAGCCCTTTAGACAGCAGTTTTCTCATTTGTAAAATGAAGATCGTAATAGTAGCTTTTTCCTAAGGTGGTTAAGGGTATTAAGTGAGATCACACATGAAAGATGCTTTGGTAAATTGAGTACAGAAATGGCCCTAATTCTCTACCCCTCCTGGTGTCCACACCCTTTGCAATGCGACTTTTCACCTCCCCCCTTCAAGGGTAGGATCTGTTTCTCCACCCCTTAAACTGAGGTTGGCCTTGTGATTTTTTTCTTTCTTTCGTTTTTTTGTCCATAGAATGTGGCAAAAGCGACATCCCAGAGCCAAACCTAGGCCTCAAGAAGCCTCGTATGTGTTCACTCTCTCTCCCTAGACCTGTCTCCACCATGTGAATAAATTAGAAGAGACTGCTGGATGATTAGGGACATGCAATCTTGTCACCCCCTGTATCTAGTTGATCAGCCATCTGCCAGGCATGAGACCCAAAATACTACTTGGCCAAGTTCACCCTAAATCACTGACCCACAGATTCAAGAGCTAAATAGATGTTTGAGTCTCTGAGTTTTGGGGTGGCTGGTTATGCAACAATAAAATGAGAGCTATGGTTTTTTATGATCCCTGAAGACTGAGAGCCAAAGAGATCGAACCATAACTGTGCAGAGAACAATGTCACTTCACACAGGCAGGAGGCTTCCTGGCTTATCAAGTGTGTACATGGACACTGGGTGCCAGTTAGGGGTAGCTCCCATTGTAGAGATGTGAAAACCGAGGCCCAGTACGTTGTCTGATGTCACACAGCAGTCAGCTGGGACTACAGTCCAGGGCTCCTGAATCATGCCAGCAGGCTACACCTGAAGACAGTAGGCCACTCAAGAAAGCCCAGTTAGGAAGTGGCAAGAAGTAGGAGCTGGGGACCTAATCTGCCCCTGGCTGCCTGGACCAGCCTGCTTACTCCCCTCACACCATCTGCTTTTAATTTGCCCCAGTGTGCCAGCTACTGGGCTCTCACTTTGGACAGAACGCAAATAGACATACTCCAACCAATGAGAGATGAGCTTGTTGCTCATTTGTGTGGATGTGACTCGGAGTATGGGCTAGATTGGTCTGTATGAGACTTTGGCCACCTGTAGACTCCTGCAAAGCCAACCAAAGAGGAAAGGGCACCAGGCAAGGTGTGTGTGTCGGGGGGTGGGGGGGCGGGGGCGGGACACAAGCTAGGCTACAGAGGCAAAGGCTGGGTCTGCATGGATCACTAAACCAGAGTGGACATATTAGACCTGCACAGCTTAGCATGGCAGGAGGTTTCAGGCAGAATGCCAGGGTAGCAGAAGTTGGGTCATCTGGTTGCAATGAGCACCACGAGAAAGATGGTAGGTGTGACAGGAGAATGGTAGTGAATGGTAGAACAGAAAGAGGTGGGTCCAGAGTCCCAGCTGAATGCAATCCAGTGGTGTGCTGATAAATACCTAACAACTTGCTCTCCGGGGAAAAAAGCCTTAATTTGTAGTATTTGCCAGTTTCCATGGTGTTAATACTCCCACCACGGCTGATTTGAAGCTACCAACATGATGTCACTGAACTCAGAGTTAGGAAGAAATTGCAAACTCAGCTCTTATGAGCCAGTACAAGTTGACTCCCCTGGTGTCCTATCTTGAGTACAGGCCTGCCAGGAAAACTCACTGTAGCAACACCACAGAGGGAAGCCTAAGGGTAGAAGAATGTCCTATATGCCTCGATGCCCTTCAACTCCAGGCAGGGTGGGCAGGCAGGATAGACTACATGCCATGTGCACCTCTGGGGCTTCTCCAGCCCATGAAGGCCCAAGGCAGGTTAGCATGGATCAGCACGCGCCGTGAGGAGCTACATCTGAGGACAGAACCACAACCACTGGGCTGCAGGTAGGCTGGTTGGGACCACGACTGGGACGCCCAGGCACATGCCACCAGTCCAGCTGATGTTCCTCCTCATCAGAGCTTCCTATCACCCATCATGCCTCAGAGCCAGGGGAGAGGGCATGGAAGCTGGGCAGAGAACCCAGAAAGATGCCGAAGCTCTATACTCCTTCTATAACTCTGGGCAACTCGCTTGCCTCCTTTGTGCCTCAACTGTTCCCCTATAAATGGTGGGGCTTGCAAAGAGTAATGTTGGAGGCTTCTTCCCATAATGCTAACCACCTTGGAAATCTGGACAGTGGTGAGTAGCGAAACCAGCCTGCCTCCTGGACAGCAGTGACCGGAGGCCATGATAGATAAACTAACTGCACGGTGGAGGGTGCTGGTCCAGTGCCCAGAAGTGAACAAGGCACCAAACTGGACACAGGACTACTTCAGATGATACTGTAGCTGTGCGGAGAGCAATGTCCCCTCACACAGGCATGAGACTTCCTGGTTTATCAAGTGTGTACATGGACATTTTCTCATTTAATCCTGATAACAATCCAACTAGTTAGGTGTGGTGGTTCTCATTGTAGAGATGAGAAAGTATAGAGGCAAAGCAACCTCAACATTGGGTGGGCATGGAACACAAATTTTTGGATATACTGGAGCTGCATAGTTGAGCAGCATGGTAGAGGTGGCAGCTAGTCCAATGGTACCTGGCACACTGGGGTACCCATGCCCCTTTCTCTACTTTCTCCCCTAACTCCTTCCAATCTTAACACCCCCGAACAGGAGTTCCTGGGAGGCCCACTGGCCCCTAAAGATGGATCTGAGAAACATCCTTGGTCTTCTGGCTACTTGGGGGCAGCTCTGCCCCGGATGGGATGCAGCTCTAAAGGGGTCCACATCTGCTAAGGACCCCAGCATGGCTTGGGTCACTCCCCCATCAGCCTCCCTTAGCTGCACCACCACAGCTCTGCCTTCTGCTCAAAGAAGGCCCAGCCCATCTACCCACGGCCACTTCCCAACCCCACAGCCTTGAGCCAGCAGCTCAGCTGCGCCGAGCCGGAACCTCATGTCTCCTTCGCCCATGACCACAGAGGGTCAACCGCCAATGCTGGCTAGAAATCATCCATCTGTTCCAAAGGAGAGAGACCAACATAGACCTTCTCTTGATCCTGCTCACACATCAGGCCTGTTGAGAGGCTCTTTAAATGGAAGCAGGTGGGGCAGCCGCCTGGTGTGACTCTGGGACATACGGTGGAGTGGGGAATCCATTCTCTGGAGGAATGAGAAGCAGGCTCTGGCTCTAGGAAAATGCACATTTCCACGTGCTAAAAGCATCTTTGTGGGACATGTGCAGAGGGAAAGACAACAAAAGAGAAAGGCAGCTCTCGCAGCCAGAGGCCAAGTGAGTGGCCAAGCCAGCACCGAGCCCAACCGGCATGCAAAGGGTGAAGCTTTTAGGCAAACGGCGGCCAGTGATCTCAGCTTCCCCCAGTCCTAATGCTCCTGAAAGGCTCTCTCCCACTCCCTGTAATTGGGCATCAGTAGTTAATGCAGTATTGACTGCATTACACGCTCCCGTGCCTCCCCTCGCTAATGCCAATTGCATCACCTTGTACAGTCACTGGCTTGCTTAGCCAATAGCCGTTAAAAGCAATCCAAATCATGAATCATATGGGAAACTTTTAGCAAGACACCGCCATCCAAGGAGACAATTTACAGTTGAGTTAATCTGGGTACATTAGTGAGACATGGATTCCAGACGACAGACCAATTTATGTTGTTTCCCTGTCCCCCTTAGTGCTGCATGTGGGCAAATGAATGGCAGGACAGGGAACAGAGAGAAGCACCTGCTTCTTAACCCAAGGCTCCGTGAGGGACTAGGGGAGACCCATATTTACAAACTCTCTGCCTAGCTGAGTTTGGGCAGGAAGGGGAAGCAGCGGTGTATGCTGCTCAAGATGTGACGCCCTGTCCCCAGCAGTGAAGAGGTGGCTGCCACTGGGGCTGGCATTGTCAATGCAGATGGAGACCCTCCTCTTCTAGGCATAGGATGAGTACCAGGCCTGGTCCCCACTCTGCCAGCCTCACAAGGCCTTTCCCAGACCTCAGCAGGCAGTAGTGCCCTCTAGGCTCTACCTTCCTGTCGATGGGCTGGGGTCTCTGCCATAGAACAGCGTCAGGGCCCACTCTGTGCCTCCACTCTGAGTCTAGCAAGGTCCTGGCCATTCTGCCAGGTGAGGCCCCTGGACCTGCTGTGGTCCAGAGCATGATGGGATACCCTAGGAGGTCCTGCTGCTCAGCACCCAAGCGTTGCCAAGAGCCTGCCCTGGAGGATCAACTGAGTCAGCTGTGGAGGCTGTGCTCATAGAGGTCATTAACAATTGAAGACTCTCTGTCTGGTCCTCCTCAGGCCAGCTCCACTCTCCTTAGGCATTTTTACTTATTAAAAATGCTCTAGGAATCATGTCTGGTGTTTAGTTCCACAACCAGCCTGCTGCTCCCTGTGGCCACCCCAGTCTTCCTGCTGGGCCTTTGCAGAGGCAGCTTATACCCAGAACCACCCTTCTCCAGCATGCACCTGGGGACACCCCAGCACCCCAAGGGGGTATACTTAGTATCCTCTCCTGCTTAGTGCCCCGCAATCCAAGGCTCTCACTATTCTTGGGGCAGCTTGCACCCTCTGCTTTCTGCCCCTACTCAAAGATCTCTTATCCAATAGCTTGAGGGCTAACTTGGCTCCCTTTGTTCCCCTGGGACTGCAGGCCTCCCCAGAAAGGCCAGCTTGGTGCCAGTCCAAGTGCAGGTGCCAGAGGAAGAAGGGCTGTTTCTCCGGGAAAGTTGGAGCTGGGCTCCCTTTGCTGACAGGCAGGCCCGATGGCATTTAGAAAGCCCAAACCCTGAGTTCCAGTAAAGTAGAAATGGCTAGGCCAAGAGTAAGCGTCCAAATGAAAGCAATTAATCTTAAAACCCGAAGTTTAACCATTTGCAAAACAGATCTTTCCTCTCTGTGGTGGCCCTTCACTGCTCGACCTAATGGATTACTTTATTAATAATGCACTGTGCTTAAAAGCAAAAAAAAAAATTTTTTTCTGACGATTCAATACTTCAGAAAGTCTCTTAAACCCGTTGCTACGGCAAAGCGATTGATATTTTATTATCTTTCAGAAGTGCAACATGAAAGCCCAGCAGCCCAGCAGAGCAAGAGCTTTGGTCCGTGGCAGCTGGCAGACCCAACTTCAACCAGAGGAGCCCCGTCCTTTTCCAACAAGATGCTGTCAGGTGGGGAAAAGGCATTGAGGGTGGTTAATAAGAGCCCTAAGTCCCTGCTGCAGCCAGACAAAGGGTGCAAGGCTGCAGGCCCTTGGAACACACTCCTTGGGGGCCCTAGGGGCCAATGCTGCCACCCAGCCCAGATGGCCACCTGCTGAGAGGGTTTATGTGCTAGGAAGAAATTTGGCAGTGGGTTTAGAGGGGCAGGTGAGTGGATCCAGAGCCTTTCTCCCTCCCCCAATTAAAGGTGCCAACTTCAAGGTTTCCTGGAACCAGGAGAAGCCAGACTCTAACGGGGAGTGGAGGATGGATTTATGAGCAGAAAGGTTACTTTTGGAGGACAGCTCTAGGCTGGGCAGGACAAGAATCCAGTGGCTCCCAGGGCTCCAGTTGTCTGCCTTCCTTGTGCTGTAATGGGCCCCAGAGCCCAGAAGTATTAATCAGAGTGGGTACCATACTGTTTAGATTGCACAAGGTGGGTGACTGAGGGGCATCATGCGCTCTCCGCCACAAGTCTGGTGGAGATTAGGGGAAACATGCATGCCTGGGGTGGCTGAGGTGCACTGGGGGCTGGAGGCAGGAGACTGGCTAAAATGACCTCCAGAGAGCCATTCCCACTCAGGACTCATCTGAAAATCTTTAGTATCTCAGAGCTGAAGGCACTCTGGGGTGTCGGGACAGAGCTCCAAGACCTAGGGTTGAGGTGGTGGGGTCATCTTGTTGGCATAAGACCAATCTCCCTGCCTGAGGCCTCCCATGTATGGGCCTGGGTCTTTTGGATTTCTGACGGGCCAAATAACTGTGGCTAAAGACATACCCTACTTTCCACAGGCTCCCCATAGTAAGAGTGCCCCCAGATACCAAGGCAGAAACCTCTGCACTGGATTCTCCAAGCCTCTCATTTTATCAAGAGAGAAAGTGAAGTCTAGAGATGTACATGATTGGTGTGAGATAATACAGGGAGTTAGTGATGAAAGGAGCTAAATCAAGACCTTCTTCCTCCCTATCTGGCCTGAGCCAAGACCCCTTCTTTTCCTTTTCATTCTATACACAACTGCACTAGCCCAGACCTCTGATGGCCCACACAGGGCTCCAGGGGAAGGGTCCCTGAAAAGAGAAGGGTATATTGAAGATGGATGTCACACCCCAGCTAGACCCTGGCAAATGGATTCTTTTGGCCAGAAGCATTTAGTTTCGCTTCCTCTCTTACTATATATATATGGAGAAACTGCCTTCATGGGTTTACCAGCCACAGGGCTCCCCCACACGCTACCCCCAGGCCAGACACTTTAAATGCCCTTCCCGGCTGGAGGTCTCAGAAGGTCATGGGGAGACCAGGGACATCAGCACATGGTACCAGCAAAGTGAACATCCTGTGTGACCTTGAGCAAGTCACTTAATCTCAAAATTTCACCAAATGACCTTGTAAATAGCACGGCTGCCCTGGTGGGCACAGGGCCCAAGCCCAGCAGAGACTCACTAGAAGGACAGAGGATGGCCACCACAATCACTGTAAGAGGATCACCACTGACACAGAAAGCCCACCTTCTCAGTTCCTCACCAGTAGAAGGCAGGTGGGGCACCAACAATTACATACATATCTCCCTCTACTAACAAACCCAACAACTCTCACCTACAGGGCAGGAGAGCCAGGGAACCACCATTCTCCTGACCCTGGGGGTGTGCTTGGGTCACTGGGCATCACTTGGTTTTACTTTCAAGGGGGCTGGGTTCCCCACCTCTCCTGTGCACACTTATTGCAGGGCATTCCCAATCAGGAAGGCTTTGGGTACGTGGCACCACCTGCTAGTGGCCTCCAGCAAATGAGCCCCTCGGTTCTGACCTTTAAGGTGCCCTGAGGCTCTTGACCAAGGCAGATCCATGCTACTCTCCTGGGCTGCTCCTGCATGAGTGCTACTGGCCCGTAGCGGGACACTTTTTCCTCTGGGCCAAACTCCTGCCTCCGCTCTCAGGAGACAGAAAGATAGTGGGCCAGCGCAGAAGGCATCTCTCGTTCTCACCGAGTCATATTCGCGGGCAGCTGTCTCCCCGAGGGTCCAGCCGGCCTTTCCTTTGCTGGCCTGGCACCGCGGGGCGGGCGCCGTCTTCCCGCGCACAGCTCGCCGCAAAGCCCTGGAGTCCGATTCTCCCGAAGCCACCGATTTGCCCCGGCGCTCAGCGCCTCTCGGGTTACGCGGCGGCGCGAGGGTGATGGCTGCGGTGAGAGGAGCAGCCGCAAAGACTAAACGCTCTGCGCGAACGGCCGTTGCGCGGAGATCGGAGGGGAGCCGGAGCCTCCCTGCGGCCCGCAGAGCACCACCTGGACAGCGTGTAGCTCGCCTGCCCGCCTCCCGGGCCCAGGGTGCACGCAGCCCGGGACTCACTTACCTCCCTCCTCCAAGCTCCCCGGACCCAGTCCCTCGGCCCCAGCCCCCCAGCCTGCCTCCCTCCTGGCAATCCCAGCCCAGCCCAGCAGGTGCGCGCCCGTGTCCCAGCGTGTGTGTTTCCGCTCGCCGTGGCGAGGGGCCAGGGGGTGCGGGGCGTCGGGACCCCCGCTCGCCACCTACCGTCCTCCTTGTCCAGCACCATCATCTCGGGCGCTCCGTGTCCAGCGGAGCTCGGCTCGGCCGGGAGAAGGGAGCCGAATCCGGGCGCGCTTCGGTGGGGCTGCCGGTCCTCCGGCAGCAAGCGGGCTCTAATTACCCGCTTGTCCGGCTCTTAACCTAGATTGCACTCAGCTAGAATTACATTCAGGAGTGAAGCACTTCGCAGATACAAAAGCAGTCTCACCTACTTTTGTGCCTCAGAATTGCAAGGAACTATGAACTGCAATTTAGAGAGAGAGGAGGAGAGAGGGAGAGAAGGGGAAAGAGAGGATCAGAGCCGTTTCTTTGATTCTCACCTTCTAAATGGCTCAATTTGCCCAGTATAATCTGTCTTAATGTAATTGCATTTGATAGCTCATAACCCTGGCTCTGGCAACGACACAGCTTTCAGCCTCATAAAGTGTTTTCACCTCGGATTTAATCTGAATCTCAATCTAAAATTATATTCAAAGAGATGGGGGAATCTCGGCGGCCGTCTCCCGCTGCCTTTCTCCCTCAATGTATGAGGTTTGCACTCCTGCTACTGAATAAATGCACACATTTCCCGAGGCCCCCCTCCTTCCCGGGTTAATGGGGAGTGGAGACGCGCGGTGGCCCGGCTCCGCAGCGCCACCTGGAGGCCGCTCGGCCCCAGCTCGGCGCAGGGCTCCGCTCAGGACCCAGGGTCTTCATCTCTGAGATTTGCATGGTGCACCACCAGTGTTGTCACTCCCAGCCTCTCAGCCTTGATTTCTGCTCCCCTCCCACCCAAGCATTCTTTCTCTGACCTCCTACCCTTCCTTCCTACCTGCTGTGCCCCTGGGTTTTCTGGTTGTTTCCTGGATTGTTAGACAAAGTTAACCCTCTGCAGGAAACAAACTCTCTCAACATCTGAGTCTCACAGGACCACCTTTACCCTAGCAGTCCCCACAAAGCATCCTGATTCCATAGAGAGCAAGATCCTGTCTCACCTTCTCTCTGGGTAAACACAGCATGGCTTTCTCATTCCTCATCCCACAAGTATTTATTGAGCATGTATTATGCTCCAAGCACTTATTCTAAGGCACTGGGGATACAGCAGTGAACAAAGCAAAGGTTCTTGCTATTACAGAATTGACAATTCTTGGTCTGTAACTCAGGAGGCAGGAAGGAAGACAATGTCCAGCTCCTCTCCTCCTGAACCCTACTTCTCCCCAGAGCCCTGGAGCTGTTGCCCAGGGTGCCTAATCCAGGAAGGCCACTCTTAATAATCAAGAGCTTTTTTTTCTTCTTGGAAGTACAGAGCTCCAGGATGGCATGAAAATCTTAATGGCTTTTCTCCAGCCCAAGGAGGGCTCCAGACAGATGTGTCGGAGGCTCAATTCCAGCAGTCACTTCTGAGGACTAGATCCAGGCAAGGAGAAGGACACGAGTCCCTGGAGGGCAAAGGGCCGCCAGTTTGGGATTTCATTGTCTCTGCCTATTGCTAAGGTGCACCTTAGCAAGTCACTTTCTCTCTCTGGGCCTCAGCTTCCCTGTTGGTAAAGTGGGACACCTGCTCTTTTATCTCCAAGTTTGCTATGGGGATCAGATGAGATAATGTATGTGAATGTGCTTTGTAAACTGTGGCACCCTGGACAATGAGGGAGTTTACTGGGTACAAAGGAGACCTGGAGGCCAGGCCATGCTCCTTAAGTCCTGAGAGGCCCAATGCAGAGTATTTGACAGTGGTGGGGTGTGGGGGAGCTGGAGCTGGAGCAGTGCTGCAGCCCATCTTCCTCTATTCTAGGCAGGGAAGTCTGGCTTTGAGAAAACAGGAGAGAGGCTGCTTCTAATGAGATGCCTCAACCGCAGCTCAGAGGGTTTCACTTTCCCCTTCATCTTGAATACTTAATCCTAATAGTCCTTGAGTATATTTGATGTTAAATATATCATTTTGCTCAGCCTGACTGTCCCTTAGGACTGTGAGCTTGATCTCTCCCCTGCCACTGCAACCGGAGCTGTACCTTGAGGGTGTAAGGGAGGCTTGGGCACTGCTGCCACTGCCCCATTTAGTGTCAGCCCCTCACCCCATCCTGAACTGGGGGCCAGTGTAACAAGCAATGGGCCTGACGGCCTGGCAAAGGGCAGCTTCTTGCCGTAGACACCTCTGCAACCAGGAGACATTCACTCCACAAGAGCTGCAGCTTTACTCCTGACCTCCCGGGCTGCTTCTCCTCACTGTCAGGGTCTGGCCCTGACCCACAAACCAGGGGCCACTAGCTGGGGCCACTTTCCCACTCTCTTGTCCATGTGCTGTGCTTGGGACTCTGTCCCAACACCAGCTCCCCCAGCCGCCAAGGTACACAATTGGCAGCCACACAGCCAGCATCCCTCTGGGAAGTCAGGAGCCCTGTGTCCCAACCCAGGGACTGGAGCAGGCCTGGGGCGCTGAGCAATGGGCTATGGCAGCAGGCTGGGTATGTCAGCTGGGGATTGGTACTGAGTATGAAGGGCTGCTTGTGCCCACAGGTGGCTCTCTCTGCACTCCCAGTTGTGAGCATTGAGCTCCCACGCTGATCTAGAGAAGAGCCTCCACAGAGGTCTTCTGGTTTACAGAGCTAGCTACCTAGCAAGTCTTAGAGGGCTTGGGGAACTGGAACTCCCTGCCAGGAAGGGTCCTGCTGGGTCGGCAGAGCCAGATGTGAACCGCACTCATCCAGTGGCCTCCCTCTCAGTTCATGGGTAACTGCTGAGCAGGCAGGTAACTCCCATGCCCACACTCACCCCCACCCAAGCGCATCCAGGCCCAGGGCCACGCCCACAACACCAGGATGGAATGCTCAGATCCCTGGAGCTTGGGGGAGATAGCTTGCACCTGACACATTCCACAGGTGAAGAGCACGTACTCTCACTTCACACTGCCAAAAGTGCTCCAAAATGCCCTTGAAATGCCTCCAGGGACAGCAGAGGGAGGCCACTTGATCAGCCCCCAAGGTTATGGTGAGGAGAAAGAGGGAGCTACTGGCTGCCTTACAAAGTTTGGGGCAGGTCCTAGCAGTTTGTCATTGCACCTGGAAGGAAAGTCCTGAGGAAGGGTTCCTGCATTGGGTTTGGGAAGGGGGCGGGGGAGACTTGGTGCCTGAGGGCCTGGGCAGACCAGATATTCCAGAACTCTTCAGTGGAGGCTGTCAGAAGTGCCTCTGCCTGAGGGCCCTGCTCCCAACACTGTGCAGCTGTCTCCAAGATGGGGTTACAAGCTGGTCTCACAGGTCCTGCTCAGAGGTATTCAAAGTGACAAGTGCCCCTTCCCTGTGGCCTCCAGAGTTGACAGGACAGAGTGAACCTACAGACTTTGCACTACCATCAGAATGCTTGCTGGCCAAATTCAGATGCCCTGCCCTGCCCCCTACTCACACAAAAGCAGCCCATGCACAGGAATTTGCAACCAGCTAGAGTGGAGAAATGCAGTCGGCACACTTTTCCTCCTTTGGTTTCTGGAAGCCCTGGACAGGCCTCCTAGGAATTGCAGTTATAGTTCATTAGGCCTTGTGGAGGCCTAAGCCAAATCCACACCCCAGAAAACCAGTCTCTCCCACCCTCCTTGTTGAAGGCCAACCCAGTCCTAAAAAACAGGTCTGAGAAGGTTGTGGATGTAAACTGGACCGACTTTCTCCAGTTCGCCCCGAAATGAACAGTTTCCCAGGATGCAAGGCTTTCAGTGCTAAAACCAGGACCGTCTTGAGCAAACCAGAACAGTAGATCACCACAGAGGGAGATGGTAGCGTAGGACAAGGGACTAGTGGAGCCAGAGAGAAAGACCAGGCAGTTAGACCTTACCCTGCAGCCTGGCAGCTATCTCCCAACCCCAAATTTCCCAGCCTCCTGCCTCAGACCTTCCTCTCCCAGGCAGTAAGGAACTGCTCTAGCCTCTGGGGATGGTCTATGGACCAGCAGGGCTGTGAGGTCGCCTGAGAGACTGGTAGTTAGAATGGGAAGGGTGTGAGTTGGGCCCAGGGCTGGATCCAATTTACTTATTCAATTTGGGGTGGGGGCTCTTTAAGAAAAGTAACACAGGGTTACCATTGAAGGACTGAAGATTAAACTTCATTAGCTTCAAGGTAAATCGGCTCCCAATTTGGACATATGGCCCACCTATCTACCCTAGCCAGCGGGGCACTTCCAGACAAGCTAGGCTGGGGGAACTGATGGTGAGCGCCCTCCCCAGCCCTGTCAGGGTGAAGCAGTGTCACCCATCCCGCAGCTATTAAGTTCCAGACCTGAGGGACCCCAGGACTGTGCTGGTTTGACTGCACTCTCACCCCCAGGATCTCTGGACATCCCCCTGGGGGAGCCGTTTCCCAGTCGGGTGCAGAAGGGGGACGGGCTTGCAGACACCCAGGAGCACGGGGGGTGGGGGGTGGGGCGGGTAAGAGGGGGAGGGTAGTCATCACTGCGGTGAAGCCCGCGGCGCGGGTCGGAGAGGCACTCCCTATGCCTGCAAGGCAGCAAGAGCCAGTGAGAAAGTTCCTGGCTGGAGCGTCAGGGACTAGCGGGCTCTAGGTGGCCCGTGGGACTTCCTAATCCCCCTGAGGAACCTCGGGGGCTGAGCCTGGCACCCCCGCCACATACACTCGCGCGCACATCTAGCCGCCGCTTCCGGGAAGCAGCTCAGCGGCTCAGCCGCCGGAGGCGCCGGGGCCCGCGCGGGGGGCGCTGCCGCCGCGAGCGGGGTGGCCTCGGCAGGGCCCGCGCCGCCGCTGCCCCTCCCTGCGCCCTACGCCCCGCACGTTCCCGGGCACCTACCGTCCTCCTGGTCCAACACCATGGTCCCCCGGCGGCTCCAGCCCGGCACCCGCCGAGGACAAGGAGGACGCGCGGTGTCGGACTCCGCCGCCGCCCGCTTGCGCTGCTTCTGCCGGCCCCGCGCGGGCTTCGCGCCCCGCGAGCGGCGGATGGGGGCGGGCGGACAGGCGCCGGGAGCTCAGCCCCGCGGGCAGGGAGTGCAGGAGGGCGGGGGCGCGTCTGCCGGGCGGGTAACGCGGGAGCGGCGCGAGAGCCGCTGCCCAAACGGGCCGGAGACGGAGCCGCACGCCCGTCCTCTCTCCACGCCCGCCGCGCTCTCCGCAGCCGAGTGAAGCCAGCGTTTCCCAGGCCCCCTCAGATTCCCCTGTTAATTAAATCAATTCATTATGCTCAGATCTGATTAGCGGCCCTTCCCCCCTTTGAATCAATTATTCAATACACAAACATAATTGCTTGGGCCAGAGGTGCCCGCCATTAGCTTATTTAACTCCAAGGACACTAATTACCCGCAGGGCACGGGAACTTTTCTCATTAATTCTGACAAAACACAAAAGCACAGCCAGAGTGTGTGCGTGTGTGAACGACTGTGTGTGTGTGTGTGTGTGTGTGTGTGTGTGTGTCCGCATGCCAGAGTTAGGGCTGTGTATGTGAGCTGAAGAAGAGACGGGGGTGGCGGAATGTGTGTGATTGCGGGTGGGAGTTTGGGGGTGTAGTTCTGAACCTGTGACCCTGTCGTTGTGAGTGTGGTACTCCGTGCGTGTGACCGTGAGGGGGAGACTATGTGTGCATTGGGTTGGGTGTGGCTCTGGGTCTGGGGACTGTGGGCCAGAGTTTGAGACCCAGCACAGGAATGTATGAGATTGTGTGAGGGCTTCTGTGTGTGACTTTGTGAATGTGACTTCTGGGCTACTCTGGCAGGCGCCCCCACCCTCTTTCTTTCTTCATGATTGCCCTGCCATTGCCGGCTGAACACTCAGTCCACGGGGCAAAGAGCAAACTGCAGAAGAGAAACCCCGGAGGACCAAGAGGCGGTGGGTGGGTGACGCTGGAACCAGGCACAGGGTTCTCCTTCCACCATCACTTGTGTGTGCGCTGGCTGGGCTGTGCTCCTTCTCCCCCAGTTATAACCCCCAGGTTCCCATTACCGCCTTCCTTGGCCCTCTCACTGCCCATCCCAATATTTTTTCCACTCCACTTTTATCCCAAACCCTTGCATCCCACCCCCCACCCCCGTTTCCACAAGTGCCGGACACTCAGGCACACCCCAGCCCAATTCCGTCCATCCTGTACCTAGTTCTGTGCTTCCTTGTCTGCAAGGCTGAACAGAGGGTGTTGCCTATGGTTGACCAACTTCTCCACATTTTACCTCCCAGGAAATCTCTATTGAGAGAGAGGAGTGAGAGAGCCCACAGAAGCAGGGACACAGAGGGTAATTGATTCCCCCAAATTAGGTTTCTGCTTTCTAAAGACCGGCATTGTTCCTGTTCTCAATGTGCACAGAGGTATTGAAGATTTCCTTTTTGTTTCCTCAGGCAATGAATGAGCTTAATCCATTTGGCTTTATAAATCAGGAAACTAATATTCACTCCTTCCATAGCAGCTTTTTAAAAAATTTAATTGCTGGGGGAGGCACAGTTTGTCACCCTTATGCTGCCCCCAAGCCCCCACTTATAAAAACACATTCTGATTGAGGGGTGGAGAGAAGGCTGGTGGGGGGGAGCTCATCCTGATTCCCCCTGCCCTCCTCCATCCTTGTACATGGACCCTTACAGTAAGTATCCGGAAAAGTTTGTGGAATGGTTGATTGAAATATATTCAATTCAGTGAAGAAAAGAGGTGGGGGCTGTTCAGAGGTGCTCTTCAGAATGATCTCCCAGATCTGCGGCTTTCAATCTTCCACTAGCACTGAATGTAGCCATGCCATGCCCAGGTTTGGCAAATCCTCCTCCTCACCATCCTGCACAAGCTTCTACAGTCATCTTCCTGGTGCCAAGATCTGACCCTGCTACTCTCCTGCTCAAAATCTTCCAAGGCTCCCCACTGTCCATAAGACAAAGCCCCAACCACTTATCCTATCATTTCAGGCCCTTCGTGAGATCTGGAGAAGGCTTTGTGAGCACCATTACCCTTCATTTCAATTCAACTGAGACATACCGATCAACAAAAATCTTATACTTCTGTCCCCTCTTCTGTCCCCTCTTGACCGCATTACTGCAATTGCACACACCCTGTAGGTTCCTGCTCCAATGACTCTTCTCATGGCATCCTTCTGTATAGAAAGCCCTTGCCGACTTCTCCAAGTCCTCTGAGGAAACAGCTCCCCTATGCTTCTCTAGATGGGTGTCTCTGTATGAAGGCTTGGTTGCTGAGTGGTGTGTGGATTATTTCATTGAATTCTGGGGGATAAGATCAGCCCCTGAGATCATGATTTTAGTTCTCCTCTGGAGTTGAGGGACAGATATAGTATCAAGAGACTATACTGGGTCACTATACTAGACTATGCTAGAGAAAATGGAAACTGCAGAGGCAGGAGAGGATTTAGATACAAGAATGGGGACTCACTCAGAAGGAGAGAGCTTGGGCACCATCTTTTTTCCCAGGATCTCAGATGGCGTTGGACCAGAACCCAGGCACATGCTTCCTCTGGAGGCCCACTAGTTGGATCTTCATGGTGTTTAGTTCTCTGTATAGCTGGGCATGGCTTCTCCCTCAATTGGTGCCAATTGTTCCCTGCACTAGGGCAAGGGGGCAAAAGGGTGCTGGAATTCTGCCCTCTCTCTACTCTCCAAGCCATATGCCTGGCATGAGCTGCACCCACCCAGACAGGGCACCTTTTGCTAATTTGCACAAAGGCACCACATGGACTAGTATGGGCCTGCAATTGGGTATCTCTGCTTGGCCAGAGTTCACACTCAGGCCAGCCTGAGTGGAGGGCACCTGGCCTCACCTATGCTAGCCCTCACTTACACCAAGGGCATGTATGAGCTCTTCAAACACCAACCTTCCAGTTTTCATAGAGAAAGAGAACATTCAGAGAGCTTAGCCATCATGGAGTGGTCAGAAGTACTGAAACAGATGCCAAGCCCATCTCTGAATTTATATGGGGCCCCAAACCCTGGTGAAAGACACTGAACTTCATCTACAGCTGAGATTCAGACATGGACAGACCTACTGTAACAACCAAGGTCCCTAACAGGGGTCATGCTGGACGAGAGACAGTGAGGTTCCTGAGAGGGGGGAGACTAGACTGAGCAGCAAAGTCTGGAGTTTGGAGGGGCAGAGCTGGGCCTGACTTACTCCTAACCAGCACTCTGAGAAGAAGGCAGTGGTGCAAACGAAGAACTAGGTCACTAAGGGCCCTACAGCTTTGCTATGGGATCCCCCTCTGAAAGAGCTGGTCACTAGAAGCAAAAAGTATGTTCCTGCTGGGCTAAGAAGGACAAGAGCAGCTAGGGTCAGCAGCTTGGTGGCATTGGTGGCAGCACATGCATGGAATGGACACAAAGATGCAAGAGCATCAGACAGCAGCTCTAACTAGATGGGAGGCATCTATCCCCTAACCTATCAACCCCACCTCCCAACTCTGGGATTGTTAGAGTGAAAATGACTTTATCCAGAAATCTAGTGTTGTCCAGAGGGTACGTGGGTTATATGTGTAAGCTTTCCTAGAAGGTCTCACAACGTTTTGGAGAGGACGATCCTGAAGAGGAGAATCAGAGCATCAGAATTTGGGGCTAATTATTGTAAATGTGTGAAATCTGTTGTAGTTACATGATGGGCATGAAGAGAAAGGCTGTGTGAGCAAGAATGGACCAGAACAATAACAGAGGAGCAGCCCCAACTGTCAGCTTTGACTGGTGGCAGTGGAGCTCAGCAGCAGCTCAAAGAGCACTACTACATCACTGCCAGGAAGACCAAAGGCTTTGCTCCCACTGCCCCTCCCAGCCTGGAGGGCCTCCTGAATCCACACTTGCCCGCCCCCCCCACTCCATGCTACTGAGCTTCTCTTTCATTTCTCTTCTCTTCTCTTCTCCCTAAGCGTCTGGTCCACCTGTTCCATTCCAATCTCAGCAAATGACATCACCTCCTTCCTTACTGAGATGAGAGAAGGTCCTCCTCCTCCTACCTCTAAGTCTAGGCTCCTACCTTCACCTTCAGCATCTGCAACAGGCACCTTGTCACAAACACCTTCCCTCCTGAAGCACTGGAGAATGTGGCCTTCCACTACCCGGGGTTGTATCCCTCAGCATGTGCTCTGGCCCGTCTGCTACTACCTGCAGTATGTTCCATTAGTTCTTCCCCTTCCCTCCACTCTCCCCATCCTGCTGGATCTTTCACTATAGCAAGCAAACAACCTCTGGTGTCTCACCCAGAACAAGCAAACAGATGAATTCCCTGGACCGCACATCTGCCTTGAGATACTTCGCTATCTATTTCCCCTTGTTGTGCTTCCTCGCCTCCACTTTCTCTTCACCTGCTCCTATCTGACTTTAGGCTCCACAGGCTTGCCAAGGTTACCAGTGACTTTTATGTCACTAAAGGACTATTTTCAGCCTCACCTTACCTGACCTCTCTGCTTTTAATGCATTTAATTCCTTTCTTCTTGAGCATGTTTCTTCCCTAGACTAACACATTCTCTGGGTTTTCTTCCTACCCCCATGGATGTTCCCTTTAGTCTTTATTGCCGGTTTCACCTCTTTCACCCAGCCTTTAGCTGTTGGCGTTCCCTACAACTGGGTGCTAGGCCTTCCTAGAGCACCTTCACCTGGGGTGCCATCCACCGTGCCAGCATGTGTGACATTTACTCCTGAGTAACCCCTTTGAGTTCTACTCCAGTATTTCCAAATGGCCCCTTGACATGTCCACTTAAATGTCTCAAAGGTATCTTAATTTTGAAATCCAGATTGAACCCTTGATTTTCTTTCCAAATCTTCTTCATCTTGTCTCAGTAAATCATTTAGTTTTTAATACCAGAAATCTGGAAGTAAAGCAGGATTTCAACCAAGCCAACAAGAGTAAAAAGAAAGGAAGGAAGGAAGGAAGGAAGGAAGGAAGGAAGGAAGGAAGGAAGGAAGGAAGGAAAACAGAGGTGGAGAAGAAGAAACAGCAAATTCATAAAATAAGTTGGAATAAGCTAAGTATATCATATATTACACTAAACACAAAGAGACTGAATTTCCCTATCAAAAAACAGATTGTCTGAGTAAGTTAAAAAATAAAATACAGCCAAATGCTGTTTACAAGAAATAGTCCCAAAACAAGGTGACAAAGACTGAAAATAAAGCAATGGACAAAGCTATACCAAGCAAATGCAAGCAGAGAAGGAATAAGAACAGCAGTGTTAATGTCAAACAAAGCTAACTTCCAAGCCAAATGCATAAACTGCTTGGGAATTAAGAAACACTCCTTAAATTACTACGGGGTCAAAAATAAAATCAAAATTGAAATTGCAAATCATTTAGTAATGAGAAAGAGAACACAGCATACCGTACAGAACTTAATGGTACATAGCTGTATTCAGAGGAAAAAATATATAGCCTTAAATGTTTAGGTTTTTTTTCTATTTATTTATTACAGGTATAACAGAGGTCTTCATAAATAGTTGCATCTTAAATGCTTTTAATATTTTTTAAAATACTGAAAGCAAATTAACTAGGTATTTAATCTAAGAAATTAGAAAGAGAACAAACTAAGCCAAAAGAAAGTAGAAGGAAATTAATAAAGTTAAAATCATAAATTAAGTAAATAAAAAATAAACAAATAATAGAGAAAATAATTAAAAGGAAAAGTCAAAATGTGTGAAATGTTTGAAAAGATCAACAAAATAGATAAATCCTTCCAGGCAAATCTGGTTAACACACGCACACACACACGCACATATAAATATAAGTATAAATATAAATAGTAGGTATACAAGAAGAGTTATGTCACAGGTACAGAAAAGGTTAAAGACCTATAACAATAATATGTATAAGCCTATAAAAATGAATGTGAAAACCTAGAGGAAACAGATGATTTCCAAGCAAAGTAGAAAGTGATCAAGATTGAGCATAGAAGTTGAAATCCTGAATAGGCCAATAAATGGAAGAGATTTAAAAAGAAATGATAGGGGCAGCTGGATGGCTCAGTTGGTTAGAGTGCGAGCTCTGAACAACAGGGTTACTGGTTCAATTCCCACATGGGATGGTGGGCTGCGCCCCCTGCAACTAAAGGTTGAAAACGACTTGGAGCTGAGCTGCGCCCTCTACAACTAGATTAAAGGACAACTACACGGAGCTGATGGGCTCTGGAGAAACACACTGTCCCCCAATAAAATTTATAAAAAGAAAGAAAGGAAGGAAGGAAGGAAGGAAGGAAGGAAGGAAGGAAGGAAGGAAGGAAGGAAGGAAGGAAAACTCTGCCATTAAAGCACAAGATACCATATGATCCAGCAAGTCCACTTCTGGGCATATACCGCAAAGTCTTGAAGAGATCATTTGTACACCCTGTTCATAGCAGCATTATTCACAATAACTAAAAGGTGGAAGCAACTTAAGTGTCTGTCCATAGATAAATGGGTAAACAAAATGTATATCCGTACAATGGAATATTATCTAGCCTGAAAAAGGCAAGAAGTTTTTACACATGCTGTAATGTGGATGAACCTTGAGAATATTATGCTAAGTGAAATAAGCCATCCATAAAAAGACACATACAATATGATTCCACTTATATGAGGTAATGGAAATGGAAGTGAAGAAACAGATAATTTACAATAGTGACAAAACTATAAATTACTCAGGAATGATTTTAAACCAACAACCATCACAAAAGTGAAGGTCTTCGTTGAAGAAAGTCATGAGATCATATTGAAGGACATATAAAAAGATCTGAACAGACAGAAAGACAACAATGTTTTAAATAAAAGACTTATTCTCACAAAAAGTAAATCCTTTAAAATGAATATAGAGATTTAATGTAATTTAAATTTCTATTAGGATCCCAAATAAAAATGTTTTTTTAAAAACTGTAAAAAATACGTTAATTTGAAGTACATTTGAAAAATAAATATCTGGGTCTAGTTAAGAAAACATGAAAGAAAGACTAGTTCAACATTAGCATTATTAGATAATAAAACATACTACAAAGCCACCATAATCTGAAAAGTATGGGGTAAGTCAGGGAGAGATAAATAGATCAGAGCACCAAAGAGCCAATAAATAGATCTAAATATAAAAAGGAAGTAAATATATGACAAAAGTTGCATTTCAATTCTTCAGAGAAAAATACTTAACACGTGAATAGACACTTCTCCAAGAAAGATATTCAAATAAGCCAATAAGCACCTGAAAAAGATGCTCAATATCACAAACCACAAGAAGATACCACTTCACACTCACTAGGAAGCTAAAATTAGTAAGTCAGATAAAAACAAATGTTGGTGAAGATGTGGAGAAATTGGAACTCATACACCGCTGGTGGAAATGTGAACAGGTGCAGCCACTTTGGAAAATAGTGGGAGTTTTTCAAAAGTTCAACACAGAATCACCACATGACCCAACAATTCCACTCCTAGGTATATAGCCAAGAGAATTGAAAACATGTCCACACAAAAACGTGTATGTGTTTATAGCAGCATTATTCATAAAGCCAAAAGGTGGGAGAAAAAAACCCCAAATGTCCATCAACTGATGAATGGATATTATTTGGCCATAAAAAGGAGTGAAGTACTGCTACCCACCACAAAATGGATGAGCCTTGAAAACGTTAAGCTGAGTGAAAGAAGGCCAACACGAAAGTTCACATGTTATATGATTCCATTTATACGAAATGTCAAGAATAGGCTAGTCTATAGACAAAGAGCAGATGAGTGTGTGCTGGAGCAGGGGCTCATAGGGGGATGACAGCTAAACACTATGGGGTTTCTTTTTGAGGTGATGAAAATGTTCTAAAATTGGCTGTGGTGATTCACCTATCTGTGAATATACTAGAATGCATTGAATTGCACAATTTAAATGGGTGAATTGTATGGTATGTGAATTATATCTCCATAAAATTGCTTTTTAAAATGATGCCACCGGAGATGGTTATCCGTCTGGAAGAAACAAATGGGATTCCTAACCCCCCAAATATAAAGATTATGTTCCAAATGGGTTAGAGATTTTAAAATAAAAATGAAACAATGAAAATATTAGAAGAAACTTAAAGAGAAAAATTGTACAGATTTGGATAATAATATGAAAAAATTTGGTTGGAGATATCTGCAAGAATAGCAAAGGAAAAGATAGATATACTGGATTTAATTTTTAAAACTTCGATGGCAAAAGTTACCATAAATAAAAGAAAAAAAGATAAATAATTTACCAGAAAAAATATTTGCAAAATATACAACAATAAAAGGGAAAACATGCCATATATACAAAAAGTTTCTATAAATTGTAATGAGAAAGACAAATGACCAAGAGAAAAATGGAAAAGGGGCATGAACAGGCCATTCCAAGAAGAGGAAATCCAAATAGCCAACAAAATGCTTACCCTCATGATTAGTTGGGAAAATGCAAATTAAAGAAAAATAAGTTTTCATTACTTCAATCATCAGATTGGCAGAAAAATTTTAAGAGTAAAATGTTCAGGTCTGCTAAAAATTTGAGAAAATGGGTACTCTCATTTGTTGCTGAGCAAGTAATCTGACCCTATCTATTAAAATTAAAAATGCACATGTCTTTGACCCAGAAATCCTCTCCCAGAACATATTCTATGAGGGAAAATCACGTGTATATAAGGGGAACCCTATAATTTCAGCTTCGTTTGTGTTGGCAAAAAACTCGAAACTATTTGACTATCAATGTCACTCAACGATCAAATAAATTGCCATACAGCCAAGCTATAGAATACCAGGCAGCAGTTAAAACGTGAGTTAGAGCTATAGCTACCAACTTGCAAAGGATGTCTATGCTGTACTATTACGTGAGGAAAGTAGGTTGCAGAGTAGCAAGTAATATTATCCCATTCAAAAGAAAACCTCTCTGTTTAGATGCACATGAAGAAAACATGTGCAAGGCTGGCCCTGTTTGGGCTGTCGGCCTAGTGGCTTTAGCAGGTGAGACTGGAAGGTGGGAGTTAAGGGGAAAATACTACTTTTCTTTATTAGACACTTTTAGAATCTTTTCATTACTTATAATGAATAAGTAATTTGTCATTTAAAAAATTTTAGAAATAAGTCAGTCATTTTTGATACTCCCTCCAATCACATCCTCACTGCTACTGCACAAGTCCGAGTGACCATTATCTCCTGCACACTTTGCAAGAGCTTCCTACTGGCCTCCCTGCATCCACCGAGCCCGTATTCTAGCCTCCATATTCCATACACAGCAAGGAGACACTTTTAAAATGCAAATGAGATTTTGTCAACCAACCCTCAAATCTGAAATGCCCGTTGCTCTCCACAGAAAGCCCCCATCCTCTGCCTGTCCCTTGGCTGAGGCATCTGCCATCACTGACACCCACTGCTTGCTCCCAAGCTGCCCTGCGGGGTTTTCGTCATTGTCTGAACCACCACATGCCTCAGCGCTTGCAGACGTGATGATTCTTCTGCATGGAAAGTTGTTCCTCTCCTCTCCGTTTGGACCACTTCTTGTCCATCCCATGGCTCTGGGACTTAATATCACTTCCTTCCTCAGGGTGGCCTCGTCCCTCAAGACTAGGTTAGACCTCCCTGTTACAGTTTGGCATGGCCCTCTGTCCTTTTCCTACATAGCTCTTATCATAACGATCTAGTTAATTACATAGTTATTTGTATAATTATTTGTGTGACAGGGATAAAAGAAAAACTATTAAACTATAAGTGTTTGCGTCTTCTATTCTTGCCCCGTTTGGGAGAGAAATGGGTCAGACAAGGCCTCAGGGGTCTAACCCAACCCTGAGATTCTGAACTTGCCCTTGTCTTCCTCATGCCCACCACCCAGTTGGGAGAATTCACCTGGCTCAAAAATTTCCCTCCACTGTCTTATTTATCTAGCCAACCAGCTTGCTCTGAGAATTGGTTATGACAAAGCCCTCTGGGGTGCTGCTGCGTTAGCAGACTTCTCCAGCCAGCTAGAATGCGGCACAGCTGCAGTGTG
The DNA here is from genome assembly GCF_036562045.2 of Rhinolophus sinicus. Classification (NCBI taxonomy): domain Eukaryota; kingdom Metazoa; phylum Chordata; class Mammalia; order Chiroptera; family Rhinolophidae; genus Rhinolophus; species Rhinolophus sinicus. The sequence continues at coordinate 124,432,037 of NC_133756.1, forward strand.
GGACTCCCCCAATCTCCAGATGACTTTCTTCTGCATCTCCCACCCTTCAGAGAACCTCAGCAAGGGGGCTCCCAGAGGCTACACACATTGTAGCAACAAACCCCAGGCTGACCTGCAGCTTCAGAATCTCAATCTGAATTCCCACTCTTCATGATTAGGGGTCATCTGTTCCCTTTTCCGCCCTCCTAATCACCTGTTCACTGAGCACTGGAGACCTGGACAGATCCTGGGCTGAGTCTTGGAGGCCTGGTGTGTTCCCACGTGCTCCTGAGGCAGGTGCTGGTTCGAGAGCTCGGTGGACGCCGACAGACTGGCCCGTGGGGCTGAGCACTGTGACTCACTGCTCCCAGAGAACAGACTGTTTCCCGATAAGCTCCCCAGAGTGAACACACCCACATGCAGGTGGTCCCCTTGGAGCTACAACCGCATGTCCCAACAGCACACGCATCTCAGAAGCAGTCCTGGATGCTGCAGGCAGGGGCCTCGGTATGTGGCGCTGGTGGGGGAGCACTCTTGGTCTGCTTCCTTCAGTGTCTAGTAGGGTTCTCCTGTCCCTCCCCTTCCCCCAGATGGAAGAGGACAAAGGGGTTCCCCCTCACCCAGGATCCAACCTGTCTGAGAGGCCTCACCAGTTCCCACATAATACAAATTTGGAGAACTAACTGTCTCCCTGGAAGCAGTCCTCCATGGCCGCTGCTACCCTGGGCCTGCCTGGACTGCTCCAAGCTGGGTGCTGAGCCATTGTACTCAGGCCACTCCTTGTGGTGAGTCATACAAATATTTGAATCCTGTCGGGGCTCAAGGTCACAGTGGCCACTACTCAGGACCTGCATCAGACGTGCCCAAATCCAGCAGACTGAGCCACCCACAGCCTGCGGGACCACAGCCTGGGAATAGGCTGCTAATTCAAATCCTCAGAGCCTGCAGTGCTGCCCTGGGAACTCTCAGACTTAGTGGTGACTGCTCAGGCCTGGATCCTGATTCTGGTTCTGACTCCACTTCTGGCAGATCTCAGGCAACTTCCCCTTCCTGAGTGTGGCAGACAGCGTTGGTGTCCCCAGCCGCTGTTCTCCCCTCCTTTTGGGCACATGGCTGCCCAACTGGAGACTATCTTTCCCAGCTTCCCTTGCAAATAGGTATAGACAAGTTACTATTCTTACCTGTAGGCAGGAGAGATATAGGCTATTTTGCCTTTCTTGCTTCCAAGGAAGTTCCTTGTCCAGGGCTTCCTGTCTTCCCACAAGCTAGAATATGGATATGACTATGCAGATAAGAATAACACCTTAAGGGATGCAGGGAAAAAAGGTGGAAGGAAGCTGGGTCCCTGAGTGACCTGTGGAGTATCCCTGCCAACATGGGCTTTTTAGCTCCTGTTATGAGAGAAATAACGTTCCATCTTATTCAAGCAATTATAGTTTGGAATTTCTTTGTTACAGTAGCTCAGGCTTTTCTAACAAATACACTGAGTCTGATTCCCCGTCAATAAAATTGTCTCTATGGTTTCTCCAAGTCCTGAGTTTCCAATTCCAGGCTCTGCTTTGTCAGGCCCCTGGTTTCTGAGAAGACACCCAGGATGGAACCTCTGTGCCTTGATGTGGAGCCAAGGTTGAGCCTTGCTATGCCCCCTGCTTCCTCCTTTCTTTGAGAAGTGCCCTGATGCTCACATAAGGATCTGGCCCTGGGAGAGATGGGGGAAAGGATATGCAGAAGCACCAAGCCCCCCTCTCCCCGCCCTTGCCACCTTGTTTTTTCGTTTGTTTGTTTTTTTAGCTGAGGGCACAGGTGGAGCAGGAGCCAAGGCCAGGGGGATTCAGGTAGGCTGATATGTCTGTCTAAGGCTGCCTGACATTTCGGGACCTCCCTGACGTAATCTCACTCAGGTATGAATCATGACCCTACGCTTGGTCATTTTAGCCCAACTGCTCCAATTGT